>NC_065888.1:2732272-3035303 GCF_905147045.1 Nymphalis io
AGAGGCGGGAGAATCTTGTTATTGAACTCGATAGGACATTAGAGCTCATCGCCAAATGGGGTTCTGATAATCTTGTTGAGTTTAATGCCAAGAAAACACAGGTGTGCGCTCTCACAGCGAAAAAGTCACCATTTTACCCTCATCCCTCCCTCTGTGGCACACCGCTGATGATACAAAGCAAAATCGCCATGCTGGGGATGGACGTTCGCTGCGACCTTAGTCCAAGGGATTACATCGAGGCTATTATAAAAACAGCTTCACGAAAACTCGGAGTCCTGAACAAGGTGCGGCGTTTTTTCACGCCACAACAACTGTGCCTGTTATACAAAACACAGGTACGGTCTTGCGTTGAATATTGCTCGCACCTTTGGGATGGCTCCGCTAAGTACCTAATGGAGGCCTTGGACCGGTTGCAGCGACGTGCAGTACGCATTATTGGCGACGTAAAGGTCACAAACACCCTTGAACCTTTACAATTGCGTCGCGAGATAGCAGCACTGAGCGCTTTCTATCGTCTGTATCACGGCGAGTGCTCTGAGGAATTATTCTCTCTAATTCCTGCTTCCCCCTTCCTTCTTAAGTCCACGCGAGCTGGTTCTCGATGTCACCGCCTAACTGTGATATCAATTCCATCGCGCACAAAGAAATTTGGCAACTCCTTTCTTTGTCGCACTACCAAAGAATGGAATTCCTTACCAGCTCACGTGTTCCCCTCCTCTTACAACCCGGGTTCCTTCAAACGAGGCGTGAAGAGGCATCTTGCGGGCCGGCAAGGCGGGGACGGCTAGTACAGAACATTCTTCCCGACTGTACTGGCCGTCGTCGCGTTTGGACTCTACTACCACTTACCATCAGGTGGAGTAGAGTCATTTGCCATCCTATCCCATCATATAAAAAAAAAATGCATTATATCAACACGATCCTGCAGCCTCTCCGATCCGTGCCGAGGACGGCCATCGCAATGGTTTTTAGTGGGTAACCACATAACCCAGTCCCATGGGGGGCCATGGGAGCTAGGTACCTTTCCTTAGGTTTCCACTGCGTGAAAAAAAATTGTTTGCGTTTGTAATAAGCAATGACGGCAGATAAATAAAAAATGTTTATATATTTTTTTTATTTTTCATGTTAAAAATATTATACATATTAAGCGTAATTCTTAATTATGATTTTTTACAACTGCAGATATTTCTCCTCATCCTCTCTTTTATGACATAAATCACGATTTATCTTCATAATAAAATTCATTCTGATATTGTATCTAAGACCTCATAAGACACGGTGATTTATTTGCAAATTTAATCTTGCAAATAATATTTAACCGACTCCATACACCCGGTTCATATTATTTGCTTACCCGTTTGGGCTTGGTTATAAAATAGTCAAATAAACTTAATTCACAATTTAATTAAAATACAACCAACTTGAAGCTATTAAAAAGTAGCATTAATTTATTCAATATAAGAAATATATTTTTGTTATAAGTTTGTATTTTGTTTTTACTTAATGTGTAATAAGAAAAAATAACTATAATAAGTATTAATGTTTATTCTTTTATAATATTTTTGAAGTGAAACATATTCTATTGGCGCGTCTTGGGAGTAAAAACGGCTCGTATGGCGTGACGACGCTTCTACTTTCTTTTGTGTGTTTGACACCTATAATAAATACTTAGTGAAATAAGAAAAAAAAATAAATTTATTAAAGGAAGTGTCTTTATTTTTACCTCATATTTATTGGTTTTCTTTGATTATAAATTCTTTTAATATCGATGATTATCATCTGCTGAGTGTCTCAGATTTCTTATTAAAATACTATTTGAAGATTCAAACCTTTTAAAAATCTTGAATAGAGATCTTAGTGAAACTAGTTTTTTTCCAGGAATTACTTTAGATTTGAAACTTTAATAGGAGTCTCATTTATTATCCTTAACTGGATGACTCAGCTCCATAGCTGAAGTGCTTATGAAAATATTTGTTAGTATTTTCATAAGCACATTGGTCATTTAACGTTTCGTAATAATTTGTAAATACTATTTTATAACGCTCGATTAGTATACTTTTGGCTAAAATTTATCATTTTTATAAAATTTAACAACTTACTATTCTATATGGTATGAGTATTTGAATGTAGACACCAAAATTAATTAGCCAAGATTAATTTAAAAATTAATCTTGGCTAATCATAATTTCAAATGTTGTAAATATTTGCATAACTTATGAAATTAAATCAGTTCTTTTGTACATATATACATTCATATAAAACTATTTGGTGTATCTCGTAAACGGCCCTAACGATAAAAAAAAATTATAACAAATTTTATTAAAACAGAGCTAAGCTCGGTCGCCCAGTTACTGATAATAATATATTTTATATACATAATAATATGAAACAGAAGGTGAGCCAGGATAGCGAAAGAAGTGTTGTGTTGTTATAAACAATATTTTTTAAACAGGCAGAGTACCCACCCTGCTCAAGTTCAACAATAATTATGATCGATCATTGTAAATACATCGCTATTTATTCAAAAATCAAATCATTTTAATGTTGGTAGTTGTAAAAATTATATCACGAAATTTAATAACATTGAAACAAAATTTATAATCAACTTAACTTAAATAAATATTAGGTTATTATAAATTATATACGTGTTGGTAGCATTGAGTTTAACAAATAACTTCATAGTTGACTGAAATCTCGTTTTAATATTATGTACTTCATATCGTACTTAATCAAAAGGTCTAATGTTAAAATGACGTACGTAAAATACGAAGAGACCAAAAACTGATTATTTGTAAGCTTATTTTGTATTAGGGCAATATTCAAATCTATATGATGTCTCTTATTTTGATAGTGACTAATGTATAACCATTCAAGTAAGATATTCCAAGTGCTTTAATCGTCATGTTACAGGATTGAATTTGATGGTTTCTGATTGCGTTTAAAGCGTTGAAGCAGCTTGTTTCAAATCCTAGTAAAGTGCCGCGAGAGGCTTCTAGTGACGGCACGCACGGTACCGCGCCGCCGAAGCTATTCTGCTGACCCACGATACTTGGATGAGACGAAAGTGGCTAGTCTGACTAAGTAGACTTTGTTACCGCAGACTTAATTTAATAAAAAACAGTAATAAGGCCTTTTGTAGTTGTAAATCAATTATAAATCACTAATTTCATTTTTATTATAAAATTTCAGAAATAAATACCACATAAATAATACACAAATACAGACTTGTAAAGGAATCAGAAAGAAACTTAGCCGGATTAGAGGTTATTGATTTTCTTACCAACAATTTTGTAAACAGTGATAACTTTTTATTTGCAACGGCTTTATGGCGATTAATTATTTCTAGCGGTGTTAGCTACTAACATGAAATACAATATTATCTAAACTAATAAATGGGAAGACAATTTTATTTATAATACCTAATTAAAAAAACCACTAAACCAATATACGTAAAGAATACCAAAAAATGCTACGAATTTCGGAGAAGTTATCAGTATATAATTTTATTATATAAATAACTGCACATCACTGTTCCACCAGATTTAAATTTATATTAAGGTGACAAGCGTGAATTTCATGTTCTTGTAATAGTACAAAATCTTCTTAAATAGTATAAATATATATAAAAGCATAGAAATAGTCCATCAAAAGAAGTACAAGCCGTGTAATCAGTAACAGAGATGTAATTTTGTTTATAGTATTAATACGAGTAGTGTGTACCTCAAAATATTTAGAAATAACTTTTCTTTTAAGGAACATATGTAAATCACATCATCCAATACCCTAGGATTGGGAAGTAAAAGTATTTTTATTCGCTTCAGATTATTTTTTTATAAAATATATCTTTAGGACCAAGTTGCAAGCTACGCGAAGAATTCTCTTTTGCAGGACAAACGTCTGGTTCATATCGGCTGCATTAGTGCAAAGTTCTTATACTATCGCAAATACTTGCCTGAAAATAAAAAAATGCGGCACATCAAAAGTAAATTTATTTAATATGATAAAAAATATGCAAAAAAGGACAGTGAACTGAAGACACAAATAAAAAAATATAAACAAATCTGAGATGAAAAAAGACCTCATACTATCAATTGAAAAAACTTTTATACCAGAGGATACAACCCGTATCAATATCAGTTCACAAATTTAATATTAACTTCACTTTAAAGACGTATCTACAAACAAGCAAACTTTTTTTTTATTGAATATGTAGTTGGACGAGCTTATGGGCGGCTACCTGATGGTAAGTCACCAACGCCGATAGGCATTAGCAATGTAAGAAATGTTAACCATCGCTTACATTGCCAATGCCAATGCGCCACTAACCTTGGAACGAATATGTTATGTCCCTTGTGCCTGTAATTACACTGGCTCACTCAATATTCAAACCAAAACACAACAATACCGAGTACTGCTGTTTTGCGGTAGAATATCTGATGAGTGAGTGGTACCTAACCAGGCGCGCTTTCACAAAGCCCTACCACCAGTGAATATTATTTTAAGGGGGTCATGTAGCGTATCATATAATATAATATATTGTATCATATAAATAATAAAGATATATTGATATCAAGGAATTTTGTTGTGTTAACAAGGTTTAGTGTGTTCCGATTTCAAAATTGGCACATATGTTTTTTTCCCACACCATTAACGCTTTACAACAAAATATTTGTAGCAATACTAATATTAGCAAAATAGCACACCTAAAGGCATAATAAAAAAAATCAATCAAATTTCGGTTGACGAATCATATTGGCTACAGATACTTGTAATATTTAGATGCAGAATTAATTATATCAAGGTCGGCTGCTCTATTAAAATCAACACAGAATAACAAACTATATATAAAATATAAATTTGTAAAAATATAGCTATATTTTACCGAGCCATATTTTTACAAATGCTCCTGAAACACAATCGTAAATTGTAAAGCGTTTAATCAACAGTGACGTTGCCAAAAATAGTTGCGGACTTGAAACTGTATATTTTTACGATTTTTTGCATTTTGTAATATATTATTTACTAGCTATTCCGCGTGGTTTTACTCGTTAAAAATTACTGGAATTCGTAGGTCGAAGCGTCATGTTACATCTAACTCAAATACATACTCAATTCAAGAAGGCTTTTACAAACACTTCTGAATCGTCATTTCATAGAATTATATTAAATGTAGCAGTAGTGACTCTTTTCCATCAATGTGTTAACATCTACTATTTCTTTTTTTTTTAAACAAAACATGTTTATTTAAATCACATTACACATTAACATAGTAAACATTATAATAGTATAACAATCGTACCTTTGATTTCGCTACCAATGTACCAGACGAACTGCCAGAGAAATCAATTCACACGGCCCTTTTAAGTCCGTAACCCAACTTAAAATTATAATTATCGACAACATCAACAAGACGGGTACGGGTAGGGTCAAATGACTACCCGTCTTGTTGATTTTCTTAGATTTTAATAAAAATAGTCAAATCAAAACCATATTTATTTATGTACAGTATGCCTTTCTTAAAATTGCATAGCTTAAAAATGAAATGACAAATTTATGTTAAGTTAACCTATCTCTATCTATAACCGTGAGTCAGGGAGTTTGAATCTGTCCGTTGGAATATTGGTTTGGAATCAGGTAAACACACACTTGTGCTTAATAACATGGCACAGTTACTTTATCTCTCTTGAGGTTGGCCACCTTCACCGAAATCGGTCAGGAGCACATTATCATTCCCTCTAATTCAACTATTTCATTACCATATTTAGTTCTGGTCTAAATCTAAATCTAGTTTGTACTTGTAGTTACTAGCTTGTGTAGTATTTAAATGATTGCAGTCTATAACATACATTGTGCTGACTTCAAAAAATATCCTTATTGTTTTATACTTAGAAGAAACGATTGATGATAAGGTTTTCAAAAGGGAACAATTAATAAAATTTTAAAAACTTTCATTGTGTTTTCATATCTTTCGCGCGGTCTTTAGATTGAAACGGAATTGAATTAAAAAAAAATATGTTTTTTTTTCTGCTTTAAAGAAACTTTATTTATATTCGAGGAAGGTTCAAAATCTATATTTAGTATTGTAATGCTTCTTATGCTGTATTACTGTTTATCCTACTGTCACGATAAGGATCAATAAGCCACACTTATGTTTGCATTTTTATGTATCTAAATACATTAACATGATTCATTAAAAATTCTTGAAAGTAGGTACGTTATATATTCAAACTAATTAATAATAAATAAAATTGTAAACGTGAAAGTTGGTGTATTTGGATATGTGTTACTCTATCAGGACATATCAGCTAGATGCATTTTGGTGAAATTTGGAATAGAGAAAAACCCTGAGTTAACACATAGACTAACCTTATCTAACAACTATACCCGCTCTCGACTTTACACGCGGGTGAAGCCGCGGGCGGAAACTAGTAAACTATAAAGTAAAGTAACATTCCATATATGCCCCCTCGGCTTACTTACGTCATCTCAGTACACTCGCGAATGTGCATAATATTTTATAATTTATTTTAGCTGTAATTTAAATTGGTGAATAAAACTTTTATTTGCATTCACATTCCACTGTCTTATAAAATTATTATGACACTTCTTGGAAACACATAAAACATTTGCATACACAAAACCTTAGTAATACTTTAAAAAGAGTATAAAAAATTACTGTGACTTGCAAAGAGGATAAAGTTAATTAAAGATGAGTAAATGGGAACTAATGAGTGATTGTTATCTCGAAATATTTCCGTTTTATATATAATGAGTTATATATAAAACGGAAATATTTCGAGTAAAATCCAAATGCGCTACTTTAATTAGATAGTTATACAATAAAATGAAATATAAATATTCATAATTAAACTACAAATCAACGAATTCCGAATATATCACAATTTTATTTAGTACAAAAACACAAAAGTAAGCTCAAATTATAAAGAAAACGCCTCGTCCAAACGGTCTCACGGGTAAATCAAAAGTGGCCCTAGTCCCCTACCCATGTCATGTCGTGTGAAGTTAGCAATCCGCCTTGAACGCAACTTCAATCATTAAGTTCGCAATGTTGCCAATATAAGCATCACGCGAAATTAACAAATTCGGGCAAAGCAATGACTATACGCACATAAAAGAATTGAAATTCTATTCACATAGACGAAACAAAAAAACGAAACAAAGCGTTAATGTTCGCTAATAAATATAAGCGTTTTCGCCACCTAAGTTTTCGTTACCAAGAAAGGGCCGTGCTCCGTGACAAGGATCGAATTAACGAGAGGGCCGACCCACTGGAATTTGCATGAGCATGCATGTTGCGCTTTGAGATGGTATTGTAAGGCTAGATTTACTACCTCGAATAGTTTCTTAAGTCTAGGACACGCCTCCACTCCCACTCAGCGCAAGTAACAGTAATTAAAGAACCGAATGAACTGTGACTAGGTCGGGACATAGTTAATTCGAGAGTTTCCGCTCCAAACAATCGTTAAACTTGTCGAGTAAATTAATTGCAGGTATAATACAATTAATCGGGCTTATTTAATTTAATTTATTCCTAAATCCTTGAGACCTTTTCACAGTCTTTAGATTTATTTATCATAATGAATAATTTAAGCGGAAACAAGAAATGAACAAGTCATTTCCATCGTTTACTCAAAAAACTTTTGAGGCAACATCGATAACAAATTTAATTTTTAAGTTTTAATTTCAATAAATATAAATTAATTTTTGAATTTTTATTATTTATTTTTATATTTAAAAAATATTTGATAAAAAAATGCTGTAAATACTCTCAAGTATATAGATATCCTGTATATACTCTTAAGTTATACTATAAGTCTTAAAGACGCAAGAATATTCCTCAGTCACAGGTATTGTAAAATTAAAAATTATTATAAGTGTCTGCCATCCTACGAAGGAGGAGGTGAGGTGCTACGTACCTTATCCTTATCTGTATCCCTCATGTATAAAATTTCATGATGATCGGTTAAGTGGTTAAAACGTGAAAGCATAAGAAAAGAATATATATAAAAATAAAAAGCATATATATAGACATGAGGACATGGCGGGACGACAACTTTTATAATCTGTGATAAGAAAACAGTTCTTGTGTCATATATTGCTTTCCATTCTTGTGTAATAGCAGCTTTTAGTTCAAGCTGCTTTTCCTGATCGCAGTGCCTAACAAAAAGTTTCATCAAAATCGGTCCAGCCGTTTAGTTGTTCAGTGACATACACACGTATAAAACAATTATATATATATATATATATATATATATATATATATATATATATATATATATATAAAGACTTACAAAATCCGGCAGAGGTTGACCCGCCTGTGTATGTGTATACATATTTATATACCAACTGTCATGGCGTTCGCTTGAACGGTCTCGAAGTCTATTAATCTGAAATAAATGTACAACATTATTTTTTAAATAAATTACATAAATAAATATTATATACACTATCAAACCACGTTGAGCTTTCTCAATCGAATATATAGAAATAATATTTATCAATAACTCAACCATTGCTACACTTAAATAGTCGGGGTTTCATGTTTTCTATTTTGGCTGTAAGCCAATAGATAATGTACAGATAAGTATGTTCTGCTTATAAATATATGTATATAGATAGATATGCATAATTGTATTTGTAAACTTAACTACAGTGCCATCTATCGGATCCTAGCAACAAATCATGTCAAGAAAACATTTTGTAAAAACGACTCCAATCGGTCAATACGTTTAAAAAATGAACCATTATAAAAATATTTTATGATAAATGATGATTAACCTTATTTCTTGAATAAGTGGGAAGTTTCAACACTTTCGTAAACAATTTATTCAAGTGGATGTAAAACACAAGAGAATTACTATCTCTTATCTGAGTTATGTCTTATCTCTTTAATCGTGTAAATAAATTAGATAAACTTATCAAGCTACAAGCTATCATTCACAATTTAAAACAAACTATTTAAGTATTGCATATTGCATACACAATATATCGTAACTTAATAACAACCTGTCAAATAAATATTGAAAATGAACACTGTAACTATAAAACTCAATTGAAACTGACCAAGAAAATTTTTGCTTCGCCAGTTTTACATATTAAAGACATAAATCCACCTATGCTATTGGGAACCTTAATAAGCCGTTCATTTTTTCCCATTTTCTCCGACAGCGAACTTGGAAAATAATCATGGAGAAAGTTATTTATAGCGTACAACGATACTTGAGTTGCAACGCGAGCGACCGCGACGAGAAACCAATGAAATAAGTTGAATTTATCAGCAACTAGCTTCAACGAGAGACTTTACCGAATCCCTAACCAAATTTAAAAGGAAACGTGAATCGGCAAACTTAAATTGAAACAAAATTAATTTCGATTTCGCTCCTTACTTAAATGATTAAATAATTTATTTGTACGTTAAATGTTTCCGTGCAGGCAATTCGGGTGCTTTATACGGAAAGCTGGAGGCGCAATTCGGAGTAACACATTGCTCCGCAGAGCGCTTAGCACGGAATTCGATTCAACTAATGCAGCCTAATCCTGACCGGTGGCACACATATAGCGGGCGTGCGTTGTAAAAGGCCCTGCGCAATTCGCAGTTGGTGATTGATGATAATCCCTACACATCTGCGCGGCAAAACAATGCACTTGCAACGTTCACTCTGTGATGTGAATTTTCTCAACACATCAATTGTCCGTTCGTATTCGTTTTTATGTCGTTTATTTTATTTTGACGTGTCGTGTAGTCGAATAACGATGTCGTTTTTGGAAGCGTAGAACTACGCTTCCAAAAAGGACATCGTTATGTAGGTATCGAAGTTTGAAACGGAGAATAGACAAACGTATAATAGATATTCTACGTTTATCGTAAGAGCTGACTGAGTAAAAATTTTTATTTAAGCGTCTCAACAACCTGTACTGTTGTAGATAACAAATGTCAGGTAAATCTGTCCATCTCGCAATGTATACGATTCGTATATATTGAAAATTGTTAAGTGAAATATTAGTTCATAATATAATCAATGTGAATATGCACACTAAATGCGCAATGTAAATACTCGAATTACGTAAATAAAAAATAAAAAAACAAAATACTTTATTCAACATTGAATTAAGTAAACACTCAATCGCTCAATAAGCAACATTACACTTGCTTATTGAGCGAAGTTATAAATTCAATTTGTGTATTGCATTATTAAACAAATCAGGAATAATTTAGTATATGAAATATATAAAACGTAATTTGCTACGAGTCAGTTAGTATTTGATATTTTTGCTTCGCAATTCGTAGTAATCCAAAAAAAGGCGTATTCAAAATAAATCTAGATCAATTCCGGTGTGTAGTGCGGCCGGGCGGAACGCGGAGCGGAAGGTGCGCCTTCGGAAACAGGATGGTGTAAGATAAAGAGAACATTTCCTATAGCACGTCTTGGGAGATTTAGCAACATTCCGAGACGGCCTCGTTCTTTTAATGTGCCGCCGGCTAAGTGTAATTCGCAGCTTTTTCCTTGCTTACTTTACCTCGTACTTTATTGGGAATTCAACGAGTTTTCAAATACGGTTTTATATTTAGTTCGCATTTTTGTTTTGGTGTTGGTGCCGAATCAAGTAGAGAGTTCTCGTCAATCCGGAATTAATCCAATTTGCGAATCTTTATCGCTCTCAGCTGGTGTAGCTTTGCGGCACGGCTGGTTTAACGGCGTAAAACTTGAAGTCATAAGTTCTTTATGCGTTGCTATAAGAACTAAGAAGCTTTTTAATTTTATTACTAGCTAACATTTCCTTAAAACCTTGTTTGTGCTGTAAACCATGATAAATTTTCTGTTTGACTTCACTTTTTGCTTCTGAATACTGTCTGAATACTATAAAAAAATATTAAATTTACTAACTTTAGTAAATATATATATATATTAAATGTTTTATCCAGTATAGAAAAGTAAATCAAGATACGATAAAAACCATAATTTATATATAATAAAAACATTTTGAAAATGTGAGAAAACATTATTAATAAACTACCTATATTGACTTATTATTATTTATTATTAAGCAACAATTCAATATACAGTCAACAAAAGATTTATACTTGTAACAAGACAAAAAAAAATCAAAATAGTTTATTTTATAGTAAAAATATGACTCTTGATACAAAAGCTGGGTTGTTTGCCGAAAAGATAACGTCTAAGGTTATAACATCTAAGTTGCTAAGATTGGTGGCGCAGTGCCGTTATAAGTTAGTTGGGGCGTTATTGACGACTTACCATCAGATCGCTTATTTGCCAGTCTGTTTATGTTTTAAATAACGCAATGTTTTTTACCTCCAATAGAAACAGTATAGCTGGTTAATTTTTCGTTCATAGAATTAATTCAATGGGGGAAATACCAATATTTCCCCCCATTGAATCGCAAGTCCGGATTGCTAGCATTCGACGTGGTCGTGATTAGTACAGTTGTTATTTTTAATTATATTATAATATATATAATATATATATATATATATATATATATATATATATATATATATATATATATATATATATAAGTCTTTAATAGAAATAATTCTAATTCAAAAATGGAATGCCTATTTATTTAACAGCAACGCCGTCTTAGTTAACAATTCTAGTGAGTATGTTGATTATGTAAGCTATTAATATGTATGATTTGCGCAGACTAATTGCTCTTCGTTTACGGCATATCATCCCCTTTGTTAATAGTCTCTAATACTCGATACAAATCTCGCTTGAATCCCTTAAGACCAGAGCATATGAGGCTTATTAACAGTTCCATTGGCTTACACAACTGTATATCATCTGGGTTAGAACGCTACCTAAGACTTTAATCATATTAAATGGGCTAATTGCCGGGATTAAGTTAAGTGCCTAATGTTATTGTATTTGTTCATAATTACGCATTATGATTTTGTTTTCATTTCATGCCTTTAACAAAAATCAGCAAGTTAACAAAATTATAATTACTAAATCAACTATTACATAATTTTTTGGTAATATTATTAGTCGAATGATATAAAGGTATTATAAAGGAATTTTTATCTTATTTGTGTATATATTTTTATAATAGATAAATGACAGATTTACTTTATAATAATATATAATACTCTCTTTCATTTTACTGCACTCGTTCATAGAAAATGTTATTATACAAATAATTTTATAATACGTTATTTTTTTAATTGAAATTATGTAGTCATTTTTATGAATTATTCATTTAATACCCTTTATTGAATATAAAAATAATGATAGTATTACAACTAAATGATATCTCATTGCTTACTACCAATTATAGGTTTTGTCATATTTTGGGTAAATAAAAAAGTATGTGTGCAATTATGTACACCTACGCATATCTACCAATAACTACTAACAATAGCAAAATATATGACGATAAGCAAAATATATAAGAGAATTATACAAATATATGAAACCAGAAAGACTATAAATTAAAAATATAATTTCATGTTAATTATTAAAATGTTTTATTTCTAAATTAAAATTAAAGGTTCATTCAAAGCGCGCGTTGGCACGAAATACGAATTTCGAATTTGTCGTTGCGAATCCAGAAAGACTTTTGAAATGAGCAGTTTCAATCTTTAAGATACAATACTTTAGTTTAAAGTTTGTCTGTTTCTTCGTTTAAGAACTTTTTAAGAAAATTCGCCATTTAAATTGCGTCCGTGGCGGTTTCGTTGTCTGTAGCTGCTTAAAAGACACGCGGCTCTTTTGAGCGTTCGCTGCTATTGACGTGCAGACAGGTACTAGTACGTTGTCGGTTAAACTTTTTCAAAGGGAACTTAGCAGACGGTCGTAGAATGCCCATGCGTATGTCCGTTTTAAAAATCCTTATTTTATTTTTATAGTCTTTGTACTGACTGATGAAAAGTTGTGTTGTCTCTTTTGTTTAATATTTTGTGTGCTATCACAGTTATTTTAGAAGAATAGGTTTTGTAATGTATTTTAAAAAGTAATTATTTTTACAATATAGAAATAATACTAATTCCTCCAAAATAAAAGAAGCTTAAATAGTTTTAAATATTATTTGTAATTTTAATTATTATTGTAATGTAAAAGTTGTTTGTTTTGTATATATTCCAGTTATTTTGCAAGTCTAAGACAAAATCAAAATCATTATACGTTAAAAAATTGTTACACTGCCGGAACTGAATACATAAAGTATATAAAAAATAATAAAAAATATAGATAAAGCAATAAAATTCCAATAACTTGCACTTTATTTATTAAAGGTATAAATCAATTTTAAATAAAAAATTAAAAATAATTATATTGTCTTATTAATATTACCGTTAAGTAAAAGTAATATTAATTTATATTACAATCGCAAAAAATAGATCTCGATACCATAAATTTGTTTTTAAAACCTTTGACCTTAGTCTTTGAGTTCCCTTATCAAAATATTTACGTCGAAGTTATTTTTCCATTAATATCGAAGACTCAACAGGCCTATGATAATATTTATTAGGTATTAATAATTTAGAATTAAAATTTTACTTATCCTGAAACGCCGAAATCAATTTTATAATTGTTTTTATTATTGTAATTGTTATGAAATAACGTCACTTTTAATTAAGTATATGCTTCTCAATATAAGAACGCCATGATAGCCCGTTGGTTAATAGACGTGAATCTCAACACGATTCAGAGTTCAAGTGCTGAACTTATTTTTACAATTCATCTCGTGCTCGGCGGGGATCGTAAGAAAACCTGCATGTGATATATAAAAACTGTCACGTATAATAATAATGTCCTCCAGACCAATTTCGGCCACGGCGGCCAATCTCAAAGGAGATTAGCCAACTGCGCAGGACATATTATGCACAAGTGTGTGCGCAAACACAGGTATACTATCCGTGCAGTGACGGAGAAAGAATACATTTCACTGCCCCTCTCTCTCCCATGGGTGTCGTAAGAGGCGACTAAGGGATATATGAGCGACCATCTGCTCATCTGGTGGTAGGATGCTAACGTCCGCCTGGCTTGTTACCACCGTACGCATGGTGAAAAACTCGTGAAGTGGCTTGCAGCCGCGTTTCGAGGTCAGCCAGCGTACAGCCAGTGTCCGAGCGAGTATTGCCGCGATGGGTGTTGGTCCAGTGGAGACGGCTGTTGAACCGATGCCGGGGGAAACTGTATTGACCTGCCGGACAGGGAGACCCGAAGAAACGGCTGTTCCGCTGGCCGCCCGTGGCATAGTACTGAACTTATTTTTACAATTCATCTCGTGCTCGGCGGGGATCGTAAGAAAACCTGCATGTGATATATAAAAACTGTCACGTATAATAATAAGGCCCGAGGCCCGAGCGTGCCTAACCAGCTCGCGAGGCTGCCCCACCAGGCCACGCATAATCTCGGGGTGGACCGTCGTGCCGGTTGGTGACCGGAAGGTGGGGTCCCGGCGGCCACTTCCGGGGGGGTTCGGGGGCCCTTCCGTCCGGCGGATCAGTATATTTTCCTTTTTGGCAAACATTTGGGAAAACACGCCTCCATACTTTGCCCATCCCTATCGTGGCAATACGTCGCTCGCTTCACGTCTCTTTTCCTTATTTTTCCAAATGGTAGCGCAAATAAGAAATAACGGTCGTTCAGCGGTGCACACCCCCACCATACCCACGCTGTTTGAGGTCGAGTTCTCTAACATCCGAGGACTCCACGCTAACCTCAACGCTGTCCACCACCATCTCGAGACAGCACGGCCAGCAATGTTGTTTCTCACGGAGACGCAAATACTCCGCCCTGCCGACACCAGCTACCTTAACTATCCCGGCTACATGCTTGAAGAATCTTTTAAAGCGAAAGCCGGAGTATGCTTGTTCGTCAGGGCGGATGTTTGTTGTCACCGATTGCGCTGCTTGGAGGACCCCTCCTTCTCCATGTTGGTGGCACGTGTAGACCTGGTTCGTCAGAGTCGAGTCTACGTGTGCCTCTACAGATCCCACAATGGTGACTTGGAGACAAGCCGATTGTTCGACCATCTTAGTCGGGTGGCAGATGCTGCGCAAGAGCAGTTTCCTAACGCGGAATTGGTGTTTTTGGGGGATTTTAATGCTCACAATGAATCATGGTTGAAATCCCTCAAAACTGACCATGCTGGAAGAACTGCTCATGCTTTTGCTCTCACACACGACTTGACCCAACTGGTTGATCAGCCCACCAGGATCCCAGACATTGATGGGCAAGCGCCTTCGCTACTGGATCTTCTGCTGACTTCTCACCCGGTGGAATATCAGGTTGTGGTTCAAGCTCCACTTGGTTCTTCGGATCACGGCCTTATATCTACCAAAGTGCCACAGGCCAAGCTGCCGCCATCAGCGGTATGCAAACGTCGCGTTTGGCACTATAAGTCGGCAGATTGGGACGGTATGCGCGATTACTATGCGTCAGTCCCTTGGAAGGAACGTTGCTTCAGTGGGAATGACCCGACAGCTAGTGCCGCTGCTGTTGCTGATGAGATCATGTTAGGAATGGAATACTACATTCCTAGCTCAGATCTCATCAATAGGGGTACGCGTAACCGTTGGTTCACGCGTGAATGTGCCGACGCTGTATCATCTAAGCAGGCGGCATATCGCGCGTGGATCAACGGCTGCATTAGCGGGGCATCTAACATTGACTCACTGAAAGCAAACTACAATAAAAATTCCAAGTCCTGTAGGAAGGCATACACGAGAGCGGATGCACATCGCATTGTACAGATTGGTCATGACCTTATTTCGCATCCTAGGGGCTCCCGTAGCTTCTGGCGTCTGACCAAGTCTGTGCAAAACAATTTCTGCCAACCTTCACTGCCACCGCTCAGAAATCCGGACGGATCGCTAGCTCACAGTCCGCAGGAGAAAGCTGTCCTCCTGGCTAAACTCTTTGCCGACAACTCTGTGATCGATGATTGTAGTGCGCAGCCACCAACAATACCTTCATGTGGCCACACGATGCCTGACATCAAAATCAGGCAACGTGATGTGCGTGCGTGCAATCACTCGATATACGGAAAGCTAGTGGTCCCGATGGAATACCAGCCATTGTGCTGAAGAAGTGCGCGGCGGAGCTGTCTCCTGTGTTAACGCGCCTGTTCCAACTTTCTCTCTCTTCGGGATGTGTGCCGGAGGCTTGGAGAAGAGCTAATGTGCAAGCGGTTCCCAAAAAGGGGATCGGTCTGACCCGGCAAATTATCGGCCAATAGCTATCACCTCAGTACTTTGTAAGGTGATGGAACGGATTTTAAACAACCAACTGATCCATTACCTAGAAGATCACTGTCTCATTAATGATCGTCAGTACGGGTTTCGACTAAAACGGTCCACAGGTGATCTTCTAGCGTACGTAACGCACCTCTGGGGTGAAGCTATCGACAAGCATGGAGAATCGTTGGCTGTCAGCCTCGATATCTCCAAGGCTTTCGACAGGGTCTGGCACAGAAGTCTTCTCTCCAAGCTACCGGCATATGGTCTGCCTGCTCAGCTATGCACCTGGATTGCCAGCTTCCTACACAAGCGTAGCCTACGTGTTTTAGTAGATGGTTGCGCTTCACAATTCTATGTAGTGAATGCTGGGGTCCCCCAGGGATCTGTGCTATCTCCCACACTCTTTCTTTTGCATATCAATGATATGCTCTCTCTTGGGAACATACATTGCTATGCAGATGATAGTACAGTGCATGGTGGATACCACGGACGCGCAGTGGCTGGCCGGGCGGAAACTGAGGAGAGGCGGGAGAATCTTGTTATTGAACTCGATAGGACATTAGAGCTCATCGCCAAATGGGGTTCTGATAATCTTGTTGAGTTTAATGCCAAGAAAACACAGGTGTGCGCTCTCACAGCGAAAAAGTCACCATTTTACCCTCATCCCTCCCTCTGTGGCACACCGCTGATGATACAAAGCAAAATCGCCATGCTGGGGATGGACGTTCGCTGCGACCTTAGTCCAAGGGATTACATCGAGGCTATTATAAAAACAGCTTCACGAAAACTCGGAGTTCTGAACAAGGTGTGGCGTTTTTTCACGCCACAACAACTGTGCCTGTTATACAAAACACAGGTACGGTCTTGCGTTGAATATTGCTCGCACCTTTGGAATGGCTCCGCTAAGTACCTAATGGAGGCCTTGGACCGGTTGCAGCGACGTGCAGTACGCATTATTGGCGACGTAAAGGTCACAAACACCCTTGAACCTTTACAATTGCGTCGCGAGATAGCAGCACTGAGCGCTTTCTATCGTCTGTATCACGGCGAGTGCTCTGAGGAATTATTCTCTCTAATTCCTGCTTTCCCCTTCCTTCTTAAGTCCACGCGAGCTGGTTCTCGATGTCACCGCCTAACTGTGACATCAATTCCATCGCGCACAAAGAAATTTGGCAACTCCTTTCTTTGTCGCACTACCAAAGAATGGAATTCCTTACCAGCTCACGTGTTCCCCTCCTCTTACAACCCGGGTTCCTTCAAACGAGGCGTGAAGAGGCATCTTGCGGGCTGGCAAGGCGGGGACGGCTAGTACAGAACATTCTTCCCGACTGTACTGGCCGTCGTCGCGTTTGGACTCTACTACCACTTACCATCAGGTGGAGTAGAGTCATTTGCCATCCCGGGGCATATATATAAAAAAAAAATACACAATAGTGTATACCTGTGTTTGATTATGAGAGTTACGGAAAATATTCCGTAACTCTCATAATCCGATGGGACGGCAATCCGACGAGTTTCGAGTTCAAACGCAGATCCAACGGCTTTACGTGTTTTCCGAGATTCGTGCTTGTATCAACTTCCAGGCTCCGGGCTGATACTGAAATTTTTTGACAGAAAGACTCAATATTTTTTTATTGGCCTGACCTGAGATTTGAACCCAGGGTCTGCTTTACATGTAGCCACTAGACTAACGAGGCAGTCACGTATCTACCAACGCGCATTATAGCAGCGCGGTAGTGTAAGCTCCAAACCTCAATAAGGAGAGGAGGTCAAGGCCTGTTGGTATTCTTCTCAATGTTTATTTGATAATGTAAGCAAATTTGTCAAAAAAATCACAAAATAATATTATTCTAGAAATTATGAAATACAAATTGTTAATACAGCTACAATTAACATATTAACTCTGTTATTCAACTACACAGCTTTCAAACATTCACAATAAAACGAGACCGTCTTGGGTCGGCCGTCAGATGTGAAACATTAAAATTAATATTTATTGAAAGATATTAGTTATTAATTTTTAATGAAGAAAACCAATAAATAAATAAATAAATAAATAGTCTCGTTAATAAAATAAATATTTTTTTTTATTATAATGATAAAATATAGCAACAAGTTATAAAATACTTCGTACACATACAATACAATGGAGTAGAGAGCGGCGGTAGAGAAATGGCATGACCGCATAAGAGAGCGTCATGCCGTTTGCCGTTACGGCATACGAATCCGTCGTACCCTTAAAGCTCGTCGATAGATGTTTCAAATCAAATATTTGATTGAAAATTTTAGAACATCTCTTCATATAACGTTTCTCTATAAAACTAAAGACGACACGCCGTAATTACTGGAGAAGATCTTATGAATATTAACATGATTGTGGGCTCAAATCCAGCAAGCGTTATTGAGGTTTCAAGCGCATTATTTGTATTTATTATTCTTCATCTTATGTTCGGCTGTGAAGGAATATATCGATCATATCATATATAGGATCAAATTTGACTTCATATGTATCCACTTCGCACTGTTAATATATTGTGGGGTAAACTTTAAACTTTCTCGTTAAGAACTGATACTAAAAGAATATTCCAGAACAGTCATGCTCTAAGAATTAACATCGTATCTCACTTGTAAAATATCAACGCTATTTTGATGCGTTTGTCCTTAAACGTTATAATTATTATAGTCATAGTAGCTTATCGCTTTCCGACATTTCACGATCGCGTTCTTTTTCGCGATCGCGTGAGTTTTGTGTTTGTTATTACAGAATAGTACTACAGATTATATTCGATATCAACGCAGACAAGCGACTTAAGCAATGTGTATTAAATTAAACCGGATACCGCCAAATGCATGCCAGATAGTCGAAGGGTCGATACTCGCTACCGACTGTCTGACGTCTGTTAGATCGTCCATTTCTCGCATGTTCAACAATTTCCCATTTAGTTCTTATCTTATTTCTAGACTAACACCTAATATTACGTTTAAAAATTAACATATACTTTTTTCGTTGTTCCTTACCTGTTAGCAAGTGGCCATCGCCTATATATATTGGCGATGTACGAAATATTAACCATTCCGTAGATCATTAACGCTCCACTAAGTTTGGGAACTAAGATGATATGTTGAGTCCGTCTGGGTATTTATCACACTCCACATATTCTAACGTCAAGCAGCAATACTCTACTGTTGTGATCCGGTTTAAAGGTTGATTGAGCCAGTCTAATTACAAGCATATAGCATATTAATTTCTGACGTTGGTAGCGCAGTAGCGATATGGGAACTGTTTAATATTTACAGTGGCAATGTCTATGGGCAGTAGTGAATACTTACCATCAGGTGGCCCGTTAGACAGTCTACCTTTTTTTTATAGAGTAGGAAGGCGGACGAGCATATGGGCCACCTGATGGTAAGTGGTCGCCAACGCCCTTAGACATTGGCATTGTAAGAAATATCAACCATCGATTACATAGCCAATGCGCCACCAACCTTGGAAACTAAGATTTTATGTCCCTTGTGACTGTAATTACACTGGCTCACTCACCCTTCAAACCGGAGCACAACAATATCAAGTACTGCTATTTTGCGGTAGAATATCTGATGAGTGGGTGGTACCTACCCAGAAGAGTTTGCACAAAGCCCTACCACCAGTAAAATATAATATGATAAAATATAATAGAATACACTTATGGTTGATTTTGATATGAAATATTTATTTTACCTCACGATGCAATAGAGATTGTAAATAAAAATTAATGCTGAGAAAACTATCCTTACCTGGAATTGAAACTACTTTTGGTTAAGATCCACAAACATTATTTACTTTAGCTATTGTATAAAATATATAGTTATATAGAAGTCTAGTTTTTCGTAGTTTTCGAATAGCCGGTAATATTTACGGTAAAAGTTGTGGTTTTACGTTACTATGAACAAAGCATTCGGCAATAACTCCGCGGAACTCCGCGGGACAACAGAAACAACAGCCTCAACAAGAAATGGAAAAGTCCATTGATGTTCAAAGTAGTGTATAGTTTTTCCTCTTTTAAAGGGAAACTTTATTGAAGGTTTTATGAAGAAGTTTTAAAGACCGGTTCATTAGCATTTCAAGGTTTGAAATATATATTTTTAATGAATATATTCAATTATTATTTAATTATTCTCCAAAAATTAACTACGTATCTTATCTTTCATTTAGTGATAAATGTAAATAAACGCCTTATGATGATATAATATTTTGATGCGTGTATTATTATAACAATTATTTCAATATAGCGTAATAATAACTTTCTGATTATTCACGAGCTTATGCTGTGTATTGTGAGTTCCAAGCATATTCGTACATAATAACACTGATCGCGATATTAAATATAATTATATATATATATATATATATATATATATATATATATATATATATATAGATTATTTATATGTTGTATCAAATATTTGGAATAAATAATAATTTGCAACAATGCAATAATATTGTAGTAATTTAAAAGACTAATATAAATTGAACTGTGTGATGTGATATGAACAGGATTTATGAAAAAAAGTAACTTTCTTGACAATTATACTTTACATCTTGGACCGGCAGAAACTTTACATGTAATTTATCTTTTCAAATTATTCAAAGAGCCCACTTTAATAAAGTATATTTTGATTTTTATAAATCATATTTATATATATTGCGTTATATATTAGCATTACAAAAGACGTGTATCTGAATTGAAGAAAGTATAAAATGAATTTTGTCAATGCAACATAACTTTATTTATTACATACAAAGACGAAAGTTTAGGTACTATTGCAAAAGTTTTCAAAGCAAGGGGTAATATCATGTTGGAGACGTTACTTAGGTTATAAAAGTATAAGAGTCTGGAAGTATACTTGGAATAGTTCGGATTAACTTGCGAACAATCCACAAATATAATCTGGTCTCGACAATAGTGTATTGTCTGACTGAACTTCTTACAATACTGGGAGGAAGTAAGGTGTTTTATGAGATATCTTGTAAATTTTTCATGTCACAGTTTGTGTTTAGCAATATGGTGTTGAGTTGTTTTTTCTATTAATTGTCTCGTTGAAAAACTTTTATATTAAAATACGTCAAATTTTGTCTTTTATAGTAGAAGGAAGGGTAGGAAAATAATTTAATTTATATATTTATATATATAATTATAGATTTAAGATTTATTGTATGGTTTACTGTATAGCGATATGGGTCGCCTTATCACGGTTTTAGCTTATTGGATATCCTGTGATTATGTATATATTGCGCTCGTGTGTAATAAAGCTTACTGCAATAATACTTATAATGTATTATTTAAATTTGGAATTTCATTTCAAAACGAGTACTACTTCAGAGACGGATATAAATAACTGCAATAAATGTTGAGTTAATATATAAATATATACTAAGATTCTGCTCTAATCCAATCTAAAGTGCCTCCTTTTCGGAGCGTATTCCACAATTTTACTATAGTGCAGGTTCGCGTATATTAATAAAACTCTATAATAATATGTACCTAATGTTCGTTAATATTTTTAGAACAGAACGAAGGCTATAATGCAATAATGCAACACACGTCGCGTATACAGGTTAGAGAATATCGGTGTAATTTACAATTTGTCACGTGCTCCACGATGCAGAATATATTGGGATGAAACAAAATACATGTAAACTGGATAACACGAAAACAATCAACTTTAAAACACTACAAGTTTTCCAAACCAGATACGGAAACAACGTAGTTTTTATAAAGACTTTTTGTATCCTTATGGTTTTAAACGCGTTAACTTAGGGTCCAACATCAATTCGCCAGAGCGTCACGGTAGCATGCGCAGGCGATCCCGTGGCGCTCGTGGTGTTAAAACGGAAATTGTTCCGCTGGTTTTTTAGTGGGTATTCCGATGTTCGGGGCGCACTTGTCGCCTTAGACACCATCGAACTCCGCATATTCCCACGATTGTTCCCTTGGGGTCAACGCGTAATGCGTTTTTCCAGCGTTAAAAAAAATCAACATCAGCTTTGGGTAACATATGATAGGTCTACGACCTTATAACTTGGTCACTAGACAAATAAAACTATTAATTTAAGAACATAATAATTATTATTAATTCAACAAGCATCACGATCCAATCACTTGATTCGATAATTTGTATACAACGGATATAAATATGTCCTTTATTATAGGTTTAATATATAGTATAAATTTATCAAAATTTATTGTCGGGTAAATCCCTCGTATGATAAAGTTTATGAGTAAGATTTGACACTACGTTGTATGTGCGGAGTGTTTATGGTAGCGAGCCTTATCTGACCTCCGAAACTTTGTCTCTTGCTGCCCGTTACGACGATACTAACTTAGTCACAAATGGAGTTTATGGACGATTGTAAAGTGTGATATCATTATTCTTCCTATCGTTACTGTGTAGTGTATTGTAAGTGTGTGTGTATTCTACAGATAACAAACAGATCTTAAGATAACATATCTTAATGTAAAATATCATTCATCATAATAATTATTATTAGAAGAATTTTGGAATATAACTACTGCAACAATACTTTAACACATAATAAATACATATATGTTAATTTAGTAAATTTATTTCATATTAATAATATATTTAATAATAGCAGTATACAATTGTCTTATATCCTTAAATATGTGTTACCTGCCTAAGAGCAGCGGTGGGATAAAATTTAACCTTATCACTAAAAGACAAAATTATAAAAAAAATTTCATTTGAATAATATTTAATTTGAACACGTCCTATTTATCGACAACGATCATGAATCAACTGTATCTATAATGTTAACAATTGAACATCTCATGCCTGAAATAGTTGCACTTAATTAAGTGCATAATGTAATGGTCTCAGATGTTCTGTGCTGCCCATTTATTACAGTAAAGCTAAGGATAACTATAATATTGTAACAGAGCAATAATATACTGCAAATGACTTGTCATTATGTCTCAAGCCAGATATAAGCTTGTTATTAATTAGCTTATTTATTAATTGTAGCAACTCGACCACTCAAATTGTTTTGTGAATAAATACAAATTCACAATGTTTAAAATATAATGAAGGCAATAAAATTATATAATTTATTATAATAATAAATTAATAGAAATTATATATTTTTTGACAATATCAAATTTATATTTTAAAGCGAAAGCAACTATGTCTGCTTATTACTTCGTAATAATTAAACGCTTTTTTAATAAAATTGGATATAATAATAACAATAAAGTAGTATAAAATATGGGATTTAGGTACATAAAGACAACTTCTACAAAAAAAAATGGCCGAGAAATAGACAAAGGTTAGCTAGTTAACCGTAAATATTAAAATACGATTAACATGTACGAGTTTTTCAATACATAATAATACAGATAAACATATATAAGTAGTCTTGGAAAATATTGGACTAGTGATATTTATATAATAAGTATATGAAAGTAATAAATTTAAGTTACGACTTGCTTTTTTGTAATACTTTAATATTTCACATAAATTGTCTTGGACGTGAAACATACGATAAGCCTCTTCTGTTTCTCTTAAAATGATATCATAAATATAAGATTATTATATAAAACACGATTTTACAGTGTAATGTGTCATTTTTACAATACGAAAATTTAATTAACTAATTAATTTCTATTTAAATACTGACTTCGTTAGACAACTGAAACTAATATGAAGCGTGTAAAACGTAACACAGATATCCCATATCTTATACTTAATAAGAAGTGAAGCCTAATTAACCACGCTGCTTCGTTAAAGACCGGATACTGTTTTAGAATTTTATCAAAGTTTCCGCAACTCCGCAAACGTCAATACTTCCATACTTTAAGATAATTCATTTCTATAATAAGGTTTCGCGTATATTTTTAACTGTATCGATCAATAAATTAAGTTTTAACAAAAATCTTTGAAATGATAAAGTGTGATATTGATCAGACTTGTTTATAATTGTTTAATTCAATAATACAGAAACTTATCATAATTATAAAACATTTGGAATCTTCAAAGGTACTTGATTTTGCATTTCATTAAGTCTATGAGCAATCGTTAAGTCGTTTAACCATTTTTTTATCTACTAAAGAACCTGCTTAAACAAAGCAATCAATTTTGTAATTTGTGACTATTAAAAAAAATTAACTGAATGTAATAACATTTAAAGTAAAATTATAAATAAGCAACGAAATTCGGTTTATTTTAATGTGTTTTAATTATATTATGATTATGTTAAAAAGTAGGTAAGGAAGGGTCTTTTTACCGGAAGCCTGAGCGGCATCAGTATTCTGCACAGCATTCGACGGGAGGAAACAAATTCCCAAAATTGAATTTAAGGAAACGAGTTGAATACGACACGGGTACACAAAACTCGAAAAAATAAAACAGAAAACAAGATTTATATAATTTTCACAATAGACTGAACGTATTCTCGTATTATATAACTTTTACTTTATTTATTTATAATTATATATTATAACTGTTTGTCCCGACTTCGTTTGGGTACAATTTATATAAAGTTACATTCATTTCCCTAAAGTTTTCCTTAAAGCTTAAACTTCCAAAAATCCTTTGATAGCGGATAGTCTTTTTTTATAGTATAGGAAGGCGGACAAGCATATGGGCCACCTGATGGTAAATGGTCACCAACGCCCATAGACATTGGCATTGTAAAAAATGTTAACCATCGCTTACATCGCCATTGCGGCACCAAACTAAAACCTATGGTATTTATCATGGATTTGCAAAATTGTTGTCTTGAAAGTACAAAATGTAGTTAAGTGGAATTCTGTGTGTCATAAATAAATATATATTAATCGAGAACTACAACCAAATCACGTGGAATATGTAAATCTAAGGATTGTTTATTTTTACTTCTTCTTCAATTGGAATAGGGTTTAGATAAGGTTAAGTGACTGGAACTAGGGTATGCAGATCTATTTGGATGGATACTCCAACTCACAAGGTATTCTATTGCCACCCAGCAGTAGCAGTAGTATTGATGTGTTTTCTGATAGGAGTGAGCCAGAATAATCCCAGGCACATGTGACATATTGGACACCGTAGTTGGTAGCTGGTAGCATTTCATTAAGAAGTTGTTTATGTCTCACACTGGTATTGATGACGAAGCTACTCAGTTGATCCAATTTACTCTTGAAAGCGGCTTCATAATTTAAATTCTCTACCAAAATGTAATTTTAATAGGTTTAAACTTATTTGTAGATAATTTTTTGATATAAAATTACTGTACGATATCTAAAAACTTTTTTATAAATTTTTTACGCCGTTTTCAAAAGCGCAACATTTAACAAGCATAATATTATCCTTTTAAATATTTAATTCCTTTAATAAAAACAATGATAAATAATTTACAACGTTATTTAATTTAATTTAATTTTTATAAAAGTGCAATTTTGTGGCCTAAAAACGAGAGCTTAAGATATACTGACATCAATAAAGCTCAGCTAGACGCTTCATATCTTCCGAATGCAAAGATTTGCCTACTCGGTGGTTTCTGGTTAGTAATATTGGCATCTGGATTCCACTCCGTCTATCACCAGTCGTTTTTAAAAGAACAATTCTTATAAAAATATTTTATTTATTTAATATACGATTATATTCTATATTAATTTTCTCGTTTACAAAACAGCTCTAAATGTACCACTGTTGATATAAGGACACCTTCCGTTATAATATCTCTTGTGCCTGGAAACCGGAGCACAACAATAACAAGTATCGCTGTTGAGCGGTTGATTATTTGATGAGTAGTGGTACTTACCCAGACGGGCTTGCATGAAGCCTACCTTTTATCATCTATACAATTCTGTAATCTAATATATTTATAATATTTGTTATGTATTTTTTATATAGAGTTCTGTTATTGAATCGAATACCCTACACCAGGCAGGATGTTTTGACTTTGCGAAATCGAAAACTAGGTATTACAAATTGATTCATCGTTATCATTGTTTCCATCAAAATCATTATTTCTTTGTGAATATCCTTAATCTTGTTACTCAGTTATTATTTCTTACTCTATTAAGAACATCCTTAAGGTATTATATTATCTCCTAGAAACAAATAATCCAAACGGCTCGATTTTTAAGAAATAATTTAGTTATTTTGTCTGAAGAGAATCCAATTGTATATATCCTATAAAATACACTTATCGAGAAGTATCAAAGTCACCCTAACTTTAAATAATCATTCAAAATGTTTAATGTGTAATCTATTGATACATAGAAATATCCAATGTTCTCTTAATAATATGAGATATGAAACATATATTAAATTTTAACCTTTAAGAATGTAGAATTCTGTTTCTTTTTATTAAATATATTTTATTGGACGTCCAGTATTTCTTTAGTAAAACTTTGAAATACGAATATTGTGATAATATTATTTGATTCAAATCGAAATTAAGGTCAGACTTGATAATGCTTAGACTCTTTACAAATAATTATAAATTGTTTAGAAACTGTAGTCGCAGAATTTATCCCAAGTTATCATTTAAAAAATAACAAAAATTGGTTTTATTCAAGCTCGTTCAGTTATAGTTATATAATTTACTTGGTCGTATGGCTTTGTGAAAACCTGTCTCAGTCGAATATCCATCAGATATTCTACTACCAAAAAGCGATATTTAGTATTGTTGTGTTCCGGTTTAAAGGGTAAGTAAAGTCCATGTACAAGTACAAGGGTCATAACATTTTTGTTCCAAAGATTGGTGGCGCATTGGTGTTGTACGCAATGGTAGATACATCATGGTCATACATGGTCTTACATCGCCAATGTCGTTAAGCGGTTGTGACCATCAAGTGGCTCATTTGCCATTTGTCTACCAAATATATACCAAATATATATAATAAAAATAGACTGAATGTACCGATGTTATTAATGAGATGTAAAGTACAAATACAACTTCAACGATTGAACACAGTGGTAAAATGGTGGTGGAACATGATGTTACACAGTGGTCATAGTAACCCACTGGCAACACGATATTTTCCTACTTAGTCGATGAATATCATAACAGCCAAAATATTTTTGACTGATAAAATTAAACCTTTTTTGAGAAACAATCTATTTACGGGAGTTAATAATGAATAAAAAGATGGCCTTACTTATAGACATAATAAATAAAAATATAAATATAAATAATCTAGATTAAGCGATGTGAAATATAAGAAAACGCTTAAGTCGTATAAATGCAAATAATTTAATGTTTTATTTTTATATTCGAAGTAAAAACAGACCTGTTCCACGTTTCAATTAGTATTACAATTCAAGTGGTGTTTGAAAGCACTGTATACTTGATATTCAGTCGTTGGTTACGTTGTGAATCTGTAAACATAAATTAACATTTATGCTTTATTGAATCGAGTTTTACATATATTTTCGACGATATTTAACTACCAGTAAACGGGTATTTACGTAAGCAACAGCATTATGTTTTATTAATACGTAATATCAAATAGTCGGTAACTTAATCTAAATTTATTAATACTAGATAATTCAAATTATTTTTGAAGGACGATAAAATTAAGCGAATTAGTCTGCAGTGACTTGAAAAAATCATCTACATGAACGTAATGTTCAGATTTACTGAGCAAATTTTGACTGGTCTAATAGTTTTGATTCGATTTTCGGCCTAAGACTGGATGTATTATGTATTTATACATTTATTTAAAATTATCTATGTAAATACATATATTAGTCAGCGGTTACCTATAACACAGGCATTGAATTACCTTAGGAGAAAACGCGTGTCATAAAAAAAATAAGAACGTTCATTTTCGCATATCTGGTGATATTACTTACCTTTGTGCATATTTCTCTTATCATTATCAAAATCAAAACCGAGATGGCCTAGTGATTAGAACGCGTGAATCTTAACCGATGATCGTGGGTACAAACTCGGACAAGCACCACTGAATTTTCATGTGCTTAAATTGTGTTTATAAATCATCTGCTTTACGGTGAAGGAAAACATCGTGAGGAAACCTGCAGGTGTCTTATTTCATTGAAATTATGCCACATGTGTATTCTACTAATCCGAATTGGAGCAGCGTGTTGGAATAAGCTCCAAGCCTTCTCCTCAAAAGGCAGAGGAGGCCTTAGTCCAGCATTAACAGGCTATTACTGTATCGAAATCAGAACACTAAATAATTCTGACCACGATCCATATCTTCTATACAGGCAATATAACAATAATAAGGCATATTGATCTAAATAATATTTTTTTATTGATAATAGACATACGCACGACCGCAGTCATCTGATAGTCACAAGTGCTAATGCAATTTGGGATACAGCTTACTTGCGTATAATATCTATTATCTTGCTTTTAAGATTTTAATAAAATAATTAATATATTAATATCCATAATATAATATAATTATACAGAAGAACATTATCATCTTATGATACAATATTAACTTAATTTGATAAATCATTTGTTTGATTGTGATTTAACGTTTTGAAATATAAACTATACTCCTTCTATTGATCCTATTACTATAATATATTTATTATTATTTTATAATAAAAATATTATTTATTTAAGATCATAAACAAATTTTAAATCACTACATTATAGTATTGAATAAAATAAAACCGGAATGTAGATTCTACTGAGAAAAATCGGCCATAAAGTGCCTGGTATAACAATTAAATTTATGTGTCTTTTATGAATATTAAAAAATACTAATAAATTCAACGTTTTTAATTATATAATATTGTACAAAATAATATGTTTTATAAATTAATATTTTGAATAATATGTGTCCGCGTATTTTCTTAAAGAAATAAAATTGTGTTGCACTAGTAAGGTTTTGCTGAGTTTTTAGTTTATCTACATTTCTGGCAAGCATCACCGAATTTGTGCCACCTATGAATCTAATGTTCTAAATATGCGTTTATAATTCATCTCATGTTCGGTGATGAAAGAAATCATACTGTGAAAACATGCACGAATGGAAACCTTTACGAATATCTGTATGCACCGTCCATAATGGAGCAAACCCGAATAAGAGCAGGCTCATCAGTGATACTGTTACCAGCTATTACCTCAAGTACATATCACACTGTATTTAAATCTATAATTAAAAAAAAAAACGAGTCGTATTCGTATCACGTCAACACATCATGGTAGCTGTAATCAAGAAGTGTGGTTTCATCTTATTATATATATTCAAATCATATAGATAATATAAATTTATGAAATCAATCTTATTACTCAACATTGCTTATTATATTACGGCAATTACGAATGCTACATTATTTAAGATTCGTACATCAAAATTTACTTAATTATTGCAATATATTCTTACAGTTAAACAGCGATGGTAGATAAATTAATTTATCTCAGCGCGCGTTTAATTACAGTATTATTTATTGTTTTAATATTTTTAGCAGACTTCAAAAAGTGGGAGGCTTTACATATATATATATGTGTATGTATGTGGTTAGAACGCGTGAATCCTAACCGATTATCGTCGGTTCAAACCCGGGCAAGCACCACTGAATTTTCATGTGCTTAATATGTGATTATAATTCATCTCGTGCTTGATGGTGAAAAAAAACATCGTGAGAAAATCTGCATGTGTCTAATTTCATTAAAATTATGTCACATGTGTATTCTACCAACCCGCATTGGAGCAGCGTGGTGGAATAAACTCTTAACCTTCTCCTCAAAAAGGGAGAGGAGGCCTTAACCCAGTAGTGGGACATTCACAGGCTGTTCCTGTACTGTGTTTATATAATATTTATTTTTTAAATCTTTTCTTAATAGTGTAGTCAGTGTAGAAAACTTGAACTTGAAAAAAATGAACTTTTCACTTGTTTTGCGTATAATATTCAATATATTGCTAGTTTTAAGATATTTTAATAATTTACGGAATATAATAAAGCTTAAAGGCGACCCATGAAAATTTAAAAGGATAAAATGTATATTTAATGAAAAATTAAGTAAATATTGTCTTAATTGTGTGTAAATTTATTTTAAATATTATCGGCCTTACTTCTAAAAGTTGCTTAGCTGTTTAGTTAAACACTGCTTTCTCTCTTTCTGTCATGATTGATTTGACATTCGAAACAAAAAGACATGACATTGATTAACTAATAGGCTGTTAGCGCATTTGCGATGTAATGAGTGGTTAATATTTCACACCGCCAATGTCTATGGGCGGAGGTGACCACTTACCATCAGGTGGCCTATTTGCCAGTCTGCCTTCCTATATTATATAACAAAGTGTCACTTTATAAATTACATTTTTACTATTGCAATATATATATATATATACTGTGTGCACACAATGTACAACATAATAGTTCTTATTCGGCACGATCTATTTTGATTTTATTAACGAATAGCACCAAATTTTACCTTATGTTAATAAAATATTCATAAAGTATTCCAATCTACCATTAAACTGTTTATTGATGAAAATAAAATAAACAACAACACACTAATCCTCGAGATCTGTACGTAAGTACATATAGACAGATACGTCGAGAAACTTATTTTCTATTTATAGATCTAATGCCTAATTGCTTTAACACTGGCGTTAGTAATTAACAAAATTACTGCACGTAAGGCTTATGAACTTAAAAGTTATAAAAGCACTTTATCATGTCAAGCTTTTAACGGGCTCTTTAATTTCTCTTTGTGAAGTAAATTAAGACGTTAAATTGTCCTAACGAAGGTGTACATAATGAGATAGAGGGAAATTAAATTATAATTTACATGTGTTATAAATCTTATTTTTATTATAATTTATAATCAAACGTAGACTTTAAATTTAATTATGATATTAAAATGGAACGCTTTCGAATATTTTTTATTAAAAAAGAGGTTACATATGCTTTATTATATATTTTTTAAAGTTCCTTTTCACGATTTCTACTTTTAAATTTTAAAATATGATACATTTTTTTCTGATAGCTACTGCTCCATTTATGATATTTATTTTAAGCCACAAATTTGTTGTTTACAAATGTAACATACAAAAAGTATTATTTTACAATTTTTTGGCTCGTAATTCATAGGTAGACTGACAATTGGGCTATTAGATGGTAAGTCACCACCACTCGTAGAATTTAGATCGCAGTTACGCCACCATTCTTGAGAGAGAAGTTATAATCCTGTGCCTACAATAACACTGGGTGACACCCTTCAAACCAGAATACGACAATACTAAGGAATGCAATTTTGCGGTAAAATAAGTGTTGAGTGGGTCTTACCTCTCAGATGGTCTTGCACAAAACCCTACGACCAAGTGAATCCACTTTATCATATCTTAAAGAAGCGTTTTATTCAAATATATATAAATAAGTAAAACCTTTTTCAATAATAATAAAAAAAAAATTATAATTCATGAACTCTTTACAAAAATTATTTGACTACATTTATTAGAATATGTTTTATATTATACCTTCGGTTTTAAGGTCAATGACATTGTACAATATAATATATATGTGACTGGTTGTATAAACCGCTTTGAAGAAAATAAATTATTTTTATTTTCTAAATAAACATCTACAGCAGACATGGTTATTCTAAAAGGCTTGTTTCTGTAGTGGCTGTATCACAGACGGCTCGTTCTACGAGATTCAATTTTAAAAATTTGTTCCTCTCACCGAAACTCACCCTGAATACAAATCGGGTTGAGTTATGACTAGTGTTGCCCGTATTATCAGATAAAACTCAGATATATTTCTTCAGAAACAATATTGAAATGTTGGAAATCAAAGTTAAGTTTTAGTATTAAAATGTTTGCAATAATATTGTAGCAAATAGTAACAATGTTCTGGCATCATTGAGTTGAATAAAACTGAATCTAATAAAATTCAAAATAATTTAATTGTTTTTTTTTTTGTTTAATAATGCTTATATAGTATTAACAAATATTATTTTAAGTTAGGTATATATTTTTAATTGTAAATGAGATAATAGTGCATTAATGGCATTTGATAAGTTTTGAGGGAAATTAGATGCAGAACCAGTAGTTTCACGTGTTCTCTGAAGCAAAGACATATCTTTGCCAGCTTTGAAACCCCGGGGTATTGAGAATTAAAAAACTCATTAAGTGTAATTGCATCGATCCGGGTTTCAAACCAAGAAACTCGGTATCTTCAGCCGATAGCACCTAGACAAATGAGGTAGTTCAGTGTAGTTAATAAAATAATCTTTCTTTAAAAAATATAACTTTCCATTGTGAAGTAAAATAATAGTTAATGTTTTCCTTGAGGAAATGTGATGCAAGGCATTATGGCTGACAAACATTTTTGTTCGGTGTAGTGCACATCTGCTCGTCTACAGCAACGTGGCGTCATTTCATACACCTTTTATGATATACCATTAGACTTCATAAAGTGTAACTACATTTATATACACGTTTGTAAAAAATATGTAGAATATTTAATAATTTTAAATAGCCCCACTGTTAGGCCTTGTCTCATATGACAATACCTTTTTCATTTAATATATATTATATTTATATATATTATGCAAAAATGAACTATTGAATTATATCTCATACTTTAAAATCATCCTCAGGGACATCATTGTTAAAAATATCCTCTAATGATTATAAGTAAAGTAACAGCTAGTTACTTCATAGTAACGATGATCAGGAATTGTGGCACAATTTCATCAACACATGCAGGTTTCCTCACGTTGCTTTCCATTTCCACCCATTACGACAGAAATTATAAAATCAAATTAAGTAAATGAATTCTCAGTTGTGCTTAGATTGTATACCGTTGGTGTCTTCAAATCCAGAGTAAACAAAAAATCCAGAGGTCTCTTATAGGCAAGCGTGCTACATCTTAGACCGTGTCGACATCAGGCAAGTCAACGGTCAAACGCTGGCCTATTAATTGTAAAAAAAAAATACCGCTTTCTTTGGACGCCCTCACTATTATCCATTGAGCCATATATCATATAGTTTATGACATATAAATAGTTATAAAAAAGTTATAAATGCTATAAATAGTTATTATAGTTATAAAAAGTTATATAGTTTAAAAAAAGCTATACAGCTTTTGAGATTGGTAGCGATAAAACACCAATTGAATCATATTGGCGTTGGTCGCGAGAGTGATGATAGTGAGGAAATAGTTGATTTACTCCTCCCTCTTAATTTGGATGATTAAATGCATTTTCAGCGTAAAAAAACATGATAGTCTGTGCAAATATTAGCTGGCCATTTTAAGCAGCATTCAACGGTCACAGAAAATTTATTTCTTTTTTATAACTACTGATATTCTAAATACTAAATGGTGTCCAGATACATTCCATTAACCGTCATTTTTAATTAGTGGATCTTTGCTTTACATAAAAAATCAGGTTATATTTATTAAAAGTTGGTTGTTAGTCCCAATTTTAAGCTATTTTTGGGATTTATTTAAAATCAGTATACGTAAGATGTGTTACGAAATATATGAGAAAGCAGGGGTTAATTCAATATAATCTTATATAATTCTTTCTATACACATCTTGGTTTAAAAATTAATAAACTATAAAAAATTGAAGTAAAACTAACTCGTACGCCGCGACGGCCAACGACATGACGCTCTTTTATACCGCCATGCCCTCTCCGCCTGTAATATTACAATTCGCTACTTCTTCCTGTGAGTGTGTGCACTGCACATGTATAAAAATATATTTATTCTATTATTGAAAATGTTCGTATTCATTTTGGTTTTCTTAAGTTATAAATTCGATCAATAACCATTCCATACCATTCGATGTTTGACATCTGCCTGTCATCCCGTGACTGCCATATTGTTTTATTTTACTTTTAAACGACATTTATTTCTGTGTTAATAATCAAAACAATGCTAGATATGGGTAAATTATAATATAAACTACAAAGATAATTCGCTTGCGGTAGTCAAAGTCAAAGAATATTTAACTGCGCACAAAATATACTGTCCAATAGTATTATATAATAGTTCACTTGTAATAGTGACTTACGTCGAGCTGACTTTTTTATTTTATTTCCTCATTTTCATAAACAGGTTAAAGAACAATCCAGTCCGTCTGGAGATAAATCAGGCTTAGACTTACGGCAGTAGGCTTAGGCATTTCACTTTAAAAGAAAAAGTACATTAGTAAAATTCAAAAACTTTTTTAAGGAACAGAGAACTTCAGATTCTACTACTATACAAAAACGAATAACGAGACATTTATGTAAAAGTACATAAAAGAAAAAGAATTTACGTTGATATAAATTTGGCTGTAGATTGAATATAGGCTGCTAGCCGCCGGATACGCAAAAACCCACCGTTAAATATGACCACGGTTTATCAGGAATTTTCATTTCAGCCAATAATACATTTCGCGTGTGGTGCGCGTACATGGTCCCAACGGAAATTGAATACGAACTACTATCGGCTATGGACAGCGCATGACAGGATGGACATGTACATTGTACATTGACTGACAGACTATCTGCCTATCAGTCGCCAGCACAAAGACATCCATCTAGCGTTGTAACAACATCCGTTGACACGTTTCAATTACACTCAAAGCTATCGCCACGCTAAATTCGTTTTGATTTCACGGTGATAGACTTAGGAGTGAATGATACTCACATTGAACATTTGTTAACAGAAATTACTCAATTAACTTTTGTATCATTCAAATCGTTTCGTTAGATTTGTTTAACGTTTGTATGCAAATACAAGATATAGCTTCCGACTCCGCCAAGTCAATAAGCCGTTCCTGGGGCAATGTTTTCCTCTGTACATGAAAATTAAAAAGATATTTTTTTAATTTTCCAATTAATATTATGTTAAAATATCAATAATAAGTAAGGTATAATCTAAAAAAAATAATATAACAAGATTATATATATGAAAAATAAGAAAATTTTCTTCTTTTATATTATATATATCTTTATAGAGTTTATTGCCGGTTCTTCTCATTTGAATGATACCATTTAAAGTAATCGGGTAAAATTACGACTCAAAAGTGCTTGTCCGAGCTTACAGAAATAAATATTTTTATTTTTATAAAATTCCATAAATATCATATTAATCCTAGAATTTTCTTCGAATCAACTACACCGGTATAAAAAGGAAGCTTTAAGGTCTTATAAAATAAAATATTTATTGTATATTTTAATTAAAAATGTTTCACAGTAGATTTCTTTAAATTCACTAATACCTCATTATGTTTTATTCAGTCCTTTAAGCCAGCCGGGCTAAACTTTTAATGGGCTTACTACTATACTTTATAAAAACCTATATATTGTCTTGGGGCTCAAGCTTGCTTTATAATAAATTTCATCAAAATCAGTTCGGTGTTTTAACCTTGAAACCGCAAAAGACAGACAAACAGAGCTACTTCCGCATATAGATATTTCGCAGTTTAGATTTCCTGATACAAACTTAAACGTTGGAAAATAAGATCAACGTTCTAGGGTTATAAAAAAAGTTTCACTAGTAGAGTTACAAAGCCAACGATAACATATTGGAGAATGATTTGTGCTAAGATTGGGACGGCTTTCCTTCTTTTCAAAGTTACAAAATAACTGATCTATTCGCTAATAGGCATCATGAAGAAGTTTCTTACACAAGCACAAAACTTATACAGAAGCCACGTATCAAACTGGAGAAAGATTCCCAAACTATCAACAACTTACAACAATCCCGCTAAGTTCATTGTAACGAAACATTATTTTGGATCGTTAACTCTAACCATCTCAGCCGCCACGTTAGTAAGGAAAAGGACAACAATATTTTATACAATTAACCATTTTTAATAATAAATTGAAGTAAAGATGATTGTATTTTGAAGAAGAGATGTATTGTTGTTGTTGATTTTTATTATTTATTTACATTTACGTAATATACAAATAAATTACTATTCATTTATTATAACAATAAGATATATTTATCTTTGTACCTCTCAAGTCTCAAGATGTTAAAAGAAATCATTAGTTAACAACGTATTTAAGCGACTCAGATTATTAAATAGATTAAAGAAGCTTGAATTTAAAATTTGTTAATTTTCATGCAAAATAAATAAAATTACAGCTGCATTAATTCATTATTAGAAAATAGTACTTGTTGCCGGTTCTCGATAGTCGGAATGTAGATACATGTAAAAGGAAAATTTAAAATAGCCTGCCTCAATAAATTACTTATAAACGTTGCAAAGCGGTTGTTTAAACACTGTTTCGCTCTTTCTTTCATTATTGATTTGACATTTGACAGAAGAAAACACAACATTGTTCGACTAATCACTAAGCAACGTAGCAACGTTTATAAGTTTAGACTTGACTTAATATTAACGCTTAATAAATAATTGGTAATTTTATTTAAAAAAATTGTATTATATATCATTGTGAATTAAGCACATGTTTTTTATAAGAAATTAATTTAACCAATAAAAAAAATATTATTAATTTTATTAAATTGTCTAAACGTCGAATAAAGTAAGAATTTTAGAGACAATTCGATTTAATACGCTGTGGTGTTTGATCAAAACTTTGAAGACAAACGTTAAAGTAATTAATTAAGTCGGAGCCTCTTTGATGCCACAATAGATTGGCTTCGAGTTTGCTCGAGAGTTACGAGGATGATTCGTAATAACAAACGTAAAAAATATTCTAATTCTAATCGTCTTTTATGTTCTAATTAACTGATAAATTAAACTAGACTCAATTATTGATAGCATATGGTTTGGTTAGTATATAACGGGACAAGAAGATGTATTGTATTTTATTTTCTAGCCTTTTTAAATACGTAGGTGGATTGGCAAATGGGTCACCTGATGGTAAGTGGTCATTGGCATAGGCATAGGCATTGGCGATGTAAGAAATATGATCCATCTCTTACATCGCCAATGCGCTACTAAACTTGGGATATAAGATGACCCTTGAGCATGTAGTTATACTGGCTCACTCACCCTTCAAACCGGAACACAACAATACTTCATTCTTATTTAATTATGCTTTTAACTTGTCACCGAAATGTTACTAAAGAATAATCATTGAACAAAAAGCGCAGATAATATTATTTTTGACAGTTTTTTTTTTAATTTAATCTGACCTCAAAATTATACATCTATTGTTAATTCGATTGACAAATTGGTTAATAAGTAGGTAATATCGAGATGATGATTATGAAACTTGGATTGTTCAACTCTTCAACGGCTCATATCATAGTAAACTGGTTAGTATTGTCGTGATTGACAGTCCTAACTAAAGCTCCTTTGCACTAACATAAGCTTTTGTTAAACGATATATTCATTAAATGAAGTAAGTAACAAGTCAGTTGGTCAACAGAGGTTACATGAAACTTTAATTATACTTTTAAAACATAAACTAAATTAGTTTACATGTAAACAACAAACTATTGCAATAACAATATAGTAAACGCGTGATTACTAAATTTCCAGCCACTGTTCCTTTTAAGCTTAAATTAGTGATATAGTAAAATAGTGGTATACGAAATTAAGGCAAGTTCATAATGAATATTTATGGTTTTAATACCTTCCAGCTGGGCAGTCCCGTGCGGAGTTAGCCGAATAACAATCGCCACTGCATACAGAAATTGCCACAATAATTGCCATTTTTATTGCCAGAGCTTTCAAAGAAACGAAATGAATGCTATTGTGAAATTATACCTTTTCCGAAATCTATCTGAAAAATCACTAATAATAAATTTGAATACTTTTCTATTATGTATACAATAATGTGATAGGTAACATTGGGCTTAACGTGGAACCCCTTCAGTGTGTTTAATACGCACTCATCAGATATACTACCGCAAAAGAGCAATATTTAATATTGTTGTGTTCCGGTTTTAAGTATGAGTGAGTTGGTAGTGCATTGGCGATCTATGGAATGCTTAAAAATCTTATAGCGTCCATATTTATAAAAAAAAACCTCGTGTTCGAGTGTTTTATCTGTCAAGGTTTCCCACCCAGTAGCAGTATAATTACAAGCATAAGAGAAACAATAGCATTGTAATGAATTTTATAATAAAACAATGCAATAGAATATGGATGATAAAAAGCTTAGACGTCGTGTTCGTTGCTTTTTCTCATCAACTTAGTCTTCTTATTCTTGTCTGTGCCATTTCTCGTGCTCCTACGCTAATCTTTACTACGCTCGGTTCACGACTTTTGGTATATCACCTGGACGTTTCTGATTCCCATACAGAATCAGAATCTTACAATTAATAGGCCAGCGTTTGACCGTTGACTTGCCTGATGTTAAGCATCAACACGGTCTAAGATGTAGCACGCTTGCCTATAAGAAACCTGTTTGTAACTCTGGATTTGAAGACACCAACATTGTTGAAACATCCGTTGTCCAACAAGCATATAAATTATTTGTATATTTCCAGTTTATTTAGTTTAAAATGTTCAACCTTATATGAATGTTCTTCATAATATTTGTAAATTGCTTAGGTAATATTTCAATTACTCGTTGTTTGTACTTTGGTAAAAGAATGATTATCCTTAACATAGGTTATTGAATCCGCCTAGCTAGGATAGCTTATCTTTATTTCATCTAACGACTATATTATTGTACAGTAACAGTCTGTGAATGTCCCAATGCTGGGCTAAGCACATGAAAATTCAGTGGTGCTTACCCGGGTTTGAACCCACAATCATCGCTTACGATTCGCGCTTTCTAACCACAGTGCCATCTAGGCTTATTATTATATTATTGTACACCGAGTATCACATTGTCCTAGATCAGCCATATCATGTGCATATTTAATTTGAGTAAAAGTAACTGCTGTGCTCCTTAGCAACTCTTCCATATATTTAATAAAATGTTTTAACATAATTCAAAATTGCGTATACAAACCTACATCAATAAAGATTTTATTTTTACTTACTAGTGATTACAGTGTCTGTTTATATTATACATATGGACTAACCGGTAGGTAACTAATTGTTCTTGACTTAAAAATTGTAACAAAAATTTCATACTATGAAGTAAAAATACATTTAATATTATTTTTAGTTCGGTCGATATTTGCAGTAGTCAGTATACACTCAACATTGTTTGATCACGAGAGCAAACGCAACTACTATTAAACCATTGAAAACAACGAACAATGCCATTTAGAAAGAATGGTTTTTATAAAAAAAATTTAACGAGTCGTTTTATTGTAAATTGCCTTAAATATAGCTCTGACAAAATTGATTGCACATATTGTGTAGCGGCACAGTCATTGGAACTTGTGATTTTATCTATTATTGCGGGTTCAAACCTGGGTTAGTACTGGTGAGTGTCATAAGCTTAATTTGTATTTATAATTCATCTCGTACTCCGGAGAAGTATGTCATCGTAATGAAACCTACAGTCGAATGAAAATTTAATGTGTATGTGTCGATCAACGAGGTGAAATATTCGTGAATGCAATAAGTGGAATATTCATGCTTTACTTCAAACTTCTAGTAGTATCCGTATTATCATAGTTAGCTCCTCACATATATCACCTCGGCACTTCTAAAGTGACTTCTTTCTTAAATTATGTTACAAATACACACGATATATATGACGGAAGATAAGCCTCAGCTTCATCAGTATGGTTCATAGTTTCTAACTTCCAAGTTGCGGGCGTCGATGGGTAATGTTGGAGCAACGAAACACAATAGATTAATGAACTCGTTTATAATGTTCAATCACTTAGCACTATAACTAGGAATGCGCGTCGGTTTCAATATTTGACCGCACTGGCCGGCTGCTGCACAAGAAGTGTCGTGTGCGCCGCCGCTCAGCCGGTGAATCATTGACTCCGTCGAGCGCTGCCAGAGGGCGCTAGCATTCCAATGATGATACGATTGCGTCATATACATAAGTATGTTTATTGATTGTTTATTATTGTTCCTTAGCCGAACAACCAATAATGGCATAAGAACTTTTTTTTATATGCGCCGGGATGGCAAATGACTCTACTCCACCTGATGGTAAGTGGTAGTAGAGTCCAAACGCGACGACGGCCAGTACAGTCGGGAAGAATGTTCTGTACTAGTCGTCCCCGCTATGCCGGCCCGCAAGATGCCTCTTCAGGCCTCGTTTGAAGGAACCCGGGTTGTAAGAGGAGGGGAATACGTGAGCTGGTAAGGAATTCCATTTTTTGGCAGTGCGACAAAGAAAGGAGTTGCCAAATTTCTTTGTGGGCGATGGAATTGATGTCACAGTTAGGCGGTGACATCGAGAACCAGCTCGCGTGGACTTAAGAAGGAAGAACGACATATATGTGATGCTGCATCGCAACTAAATATGATGTAATGATGTAACAGCCTGTGAATGTCCCACTGCTGGGCTAAAGGCCTCCTCTCCTCTTTTTGAGGAGAAGGTTTGGAGCTTATTCCACCACGCTGCTCCAATGCGGGTTGGTGGAATACACATGTGGCAGAATTTCAGTGAAATTAGACACATGCAGGTTTCCTCACGATGTTTTCCTTCACCGTAAAGCACGAGATGAATTATAATCACAAATTAAGCACATGAAAATTCAGTGGTGCTTGCCCGGGTTTGAACCCACGATCATCGGTTAAGATTCACATGTTCTTACCACTGGGCCATCTCGGCAACTAAATATAATATAATATATTATGTTCAAAGTTCTCCTCAAAAAGAGGAGAGGAGGCCTTTAGCCCAGCAGTGGGACACTTACAGGCTGTTACGGTGTACGGTACGGATGTTCAAAGTTATAATATAGTATGTTTCTCGGGGGAGCCTCACCCCTAGAGAACGCGTCCCCAGGTGGTGGACAGGGGAGGACTCGGCAGGTATGCCGGGTAGGAGGGAAATAAAATACCTCTCGTGGACCAACAGGCCGGAGAAGGACATTTCGTTACCAAACCCCTGCTGCAGGCTTACTCAAATATCTGGAGCAAAGGCTGTAGTTAGTGTTGTGCGCCTAGGATGGGACTCACAAAAGGGATGGCGGCGGAAGAGTCTCCACGAGAAGTATGACCTTGGCGTCAGGTGGCAACCGGCCGTAAAACTTTAGCCAAAAACTCAAACTCCTTGTATGACAGCAAAACTAAAGATGAGAACGTTAAATGCTAGGGCGTCCCCCTCAAGCGACGTAGATGCGATGAATGCGATACATGCTAGGGTGTTCCCCACAAGCGACGCTAAAGACAAGAATCAACGTTCGCATCCAAAAGTCTTTGACAAACTCAGACTCGCATCGTGGAACCTCGGCACAATGACAGGACGCAGCAACGAACTAAGCGAAATTCTAAAAACAAGACAAATAAACGCTTGCTGCGTCCAAGAAACGGTCAATGGAAAGGGTCAAAATCCAGGGATAGCGGAAATGGCTACCAGCTTATATACCATGGTACTGATACCAAAAGAAACGGAGTAAGTATCGTATTGGATGAAAACCTGAAAACGAGAATAATCAACGTGGATAGGAAGAATGACAGACTCATTAGCATAAAACTAGCAATGGACGGCCAACCGCCTTTGAACTTAATCTCTGCGTATGCACCACAAACGGGATGTTCTGAACAAGAAAAGCAAGATTTCTGGGAGGACTTTGACAAAATTATGCGAATTATTCCTTTAACAGAACATGCCCACATAGGAGGAGACCTGAATGGACATGTAGGAGAAAATAACTACCTTTATAGCGACATCCATGGAGGCTATGGATTTGGCACTAGAAATAAACAAGGAATAAGAATTTTTAATTTCGCATACAGGCACTTCCTAAAAATAATTAATACATATTTCCAAAAAAAACCGGAACACCTTATCACCTACAAATGCTCTGAATATAACTTACAAATAGATTATATCCTCGCCAGCAACAACATCTTTAAACATTATAAGGACTGTAAAGTGATTCCCGGCAATGGGCTTGCCTCACAACATAGGCTTCTCGTCTCAATCATGAAACTACCCAAACCTATAACAATACATATCGGCAGAACAGACAGTATTAAGTGGAAAGAACTGCACTCCGTCAAGGGCTCACCGCTTCTAGAATGGGCCCACGTCTATATGAAAGAAGACATTGAGACCGACAAATCAGCTAACCAGATGTGGTCTGATTTCGAATAACTATGTTCGGAAAGGGCAAAACGATCCTGGGTATTTCACGTGGAGCAATGCGCATAAGTAAAGCAACGTCCTGGTGGAATGAAACTGCACAACACATAATAAAGTCAAAGAGAGAGGCATTTAAAGCATGGCAGAAATCGGGTTTGGAAGAAGACCACCTACTGTATAAGAATCTTAAAAAGATAGCTAAATCTGCTGTAGCACAATCCATGGCAAAATCTAGAGCAGATTTTTATGATAGATTGGAAAAATCCGAGGATGAGAACTCTATCTACAAAATAGTCCGACAACTCCACAGGTCTACTCTCGATATTAAATGTAACAAATACATCAAAAATTCCCAGGGTGTTTTACTAACGGTGAACAAGGATATAAACATAAGATGGAAGGAATACTACGAACAACTAATGAACGAGGAGTTTTCTAGTCAAAAAATGCCCCATATGCCGCCTGTTGAAGGGCCTATAAAATCTATATTAGAGGAGGAGGTGAGCAAGGCCATATCAAAAATGAAATACCATCAGACCACTGGTCCCGACAAGATACCAGCAGATCTCTGGAAGAAGCTGAAAGAATCTGCAACACCCTGGCTCATCAAGCTTTTTAACGCTATTATTAAAGATGGCAAGATCCCTGAATACTGGCGTAACAGCATTCTATCACCAATATATAAACAAAAAGGGGACATTGCGAATTGCAGAAACTCCTATAGTTTAGGAAGTTTTAGGAATAAAACTCACATCACACACACTGAAACTGTTTGAAACAATCATCGCCGCACGCATAAATGACTGTACCCGTATAACTGAGAACCAATACGGCTTCACGCCTGGCAAATCTACCATTGATGCCATTCAGTTAATTAGAGTTGTGACGGAGAAACATCGTTCAAACAAAGAAAATCTGTATCTCCTGTTCATCGACCTAGAAAAGGCTTTCGATAGGGTACCCAGAAATCTAGTTTGGCAGGCTATGAGAGCTCAAAACATCCCGGAGTATTCAATCAATCAATCAATCAACAGCCAATCGTTGTCCACTGCTGAACATAGGCCCCTCCCAAGGTGCGCCAAAGCTCCCTGTCCTCCGGAGTATTATGTGATACTAATACAAGATATGTACATAAACACCAAAACGCGCGTCAAAAGTCCAGCGGGTCTTGGCGAGCCCTTCCACGTAAATGTAGGAGTACATCAGGGATCTGCCTTGAGCCCATTGCTATTCAATCTGTGCATGGACTACATCACGCGAGGCATACAAAAGCCAGCACTAGAGTGTATTCTTTACGCAGATGATATAGTCCTAGTGGCGAAAAATGCACAAAACCTACAGGTTTTAAAACCTTAACCGGTGGTGACACAAATAGAAAACCATGGGCTACGCATTAGTCGAAGTAAGACCGAATATTTTGTGTGACTATGGAGGGACAGAAGAGACGGGATGTAATATTTACATAGACAACCGCGCACTACCCAAAGTAAACAACTTTAAGTATCTTGGATCTGTGCTTACTACTGATGCAAATATCGATAAGGACGTGGACCACCACACCACACCACAGATAAAATGGAAATCACTTTCGGGTGTTCTCTGTGTTCATAGAATGCCCATTCGTGAAAAGGGAAAAGTGTACAAAACGGTAGTACGCCCATTCATGATCTACGGGGCAGAGTGTTGGACCATACAAGCGGATGAAAATGCTTAGATGGGCGGGAGGAATAACCCGGCTGGACAAAGTAAGGAATGAGTATGTCAGGGGATCATTCAAGGTAACACCAATTGTGGAAAAATTGAAGGAATGTCGACTGCGCTGGTACGGCTATATCCTGAAACGTAACGATGATCATCCTTTCAAGAAAGCCTTAAATATCCGACCGACCGCGGGGAAGAGGGCGACCGCCTGCAACCTGGTGGTCAAACCTACAAAAAGAGAATCTGAGTACACAGACAACCCAGAACAGAGCTCTCTGGCGCAGATGTACAAGGAGAACCGACCCCAGCTGAACTGGGAAGAAGGTTTGAACAAAGAAGAAAGAAGAAGAAGATGTTCAAAGTTAACTTTGAGTAAATAGACATTACGATTTGGGTGTAGCACAAATTAAAGTTACGAAAAAATGTTGTATATATAGTATATATATATTAAAAAAAAACATATTAAAATCAATTTCATATAAATGTATACAAAATATTTCAGTGCGAACAATTAAATACTGGCGTGAAAATATTTAAAAGTAAATGTATTTTTCAATCAATATATCGATTTTTCTAAAAATAACGCTATAATATATACTATACACACTTACAATGCATTTCAACACAGACGATACTAAAACAAAAAATATGTTCCATAATTAAATATACAATTTTAACTCTTTATAGTTCTTAAAAAATATATCAAAGCTAATTTCGTATAAATACTTACTAGGTATCGTTTATTATCTGTATATATCTGCAATGAGTCAACGTCCAATGTACACAAGTCGTATTTTCTTGGGAAATGCAATACGTTTGTTTGTTCCGGACCGTATCTCCCTTTTTATAAGATGTCCTCACGACTCATGAGTTACGGGTCGATTCACCCTGTAAAATTCTCAACTCCTTGAAAGTCAATTCACTGGTCGTAAGATGCTCCCTATGAAGCTACGTTCTACTTCTGATCTTAATTATTTCAAGATTGATTTTTAATTAAAAGTTAATCATCATTATTTCTACTTATTATATATATTTATATATATTATATATAATTGCATAAAATTTATTCTTCATAAGAAGCTTTGGAGTTTATTATACCACGTTGTTTCATTGCACGTTAGTTGAAAATCAATGACAGAATTTCATCTGACTTATACAAATTTCTAGCTATATCTTTTATGTGCCGAGCATTTTAATTAAAAACACAAATAAAGCACATCAAAAGTCAATGTGGTTTGCCCGGATTTGAAATCGGGATCTGTTAAAAAATCCAACTAAATAAAATAAAACTAAAACAAGCAAAAATGGTTTAAAAAAATGTAACTCACTAGTAGTAGAAATATTCGAAAAAATATAGGTAATGTAAAAACGAAATTGCTATTACAATTTTTTAAATTGCTTTGAATGGGGAAAATTTATTGTACAGTTCATGTATGTAATTTCCTAGTCCTGTTATGCATCCGCGATTCCTGTCATTGCACGGACGATTACGCGCAGTGGATGCGAATTGCAATGCAAACCTCCCTATGGAAACAATACAAATATATTGAATTATTCGTGTTTTATTTGTGACTAAAATAACTAAAAAAATGTTGAATATAATCATAAAGTATACATTTTAATCTATTTTATTATATTCGATTTTCCGTATCACCGCTGTATTTTATATATTTAGGTTTGCTAACGTTTGTTAAATTATGGTATAAAACCTTTAATTAAAACAAAAAAAATTGAACAATACCATGTATAATATTAAATCAGAGAGCCATTAAATCGAGATGGCCCAGTGGTTAGAGCACGTGAATCTTATCGCTGGTTCAAACCCAGGTGAGCACCTAAAATTTCATATGCTTAATTTATGTTTATATTACATCCTTTATTCGGTGTTGGCTGGCATTACACACTTCTACTTGGGCTTTCGGTTGTGCTCAATTTTGATTCCTTTGTTTTATTTTTGTGTCTAACTTGTACGTGTCCATATATGTTTACTTTATTGTTGTATAGTTGTTTTGATCTATCTTTTTAAAAAACCTATTTCCATCCTGATTCCTAAAATTATATTAAAAATATTTTTTATTAATTATGAGTAACTCAATTATTATCAACTTCTAAGGAGCTACAACTTGGCTATAAAAGACTAATTTGGCGGTCGTCTGTCATTCTCTTGATGACATTGGTCTCCCTGATGAGCCGGTGATCTCAGTGACACGATAAATAGCCAGTAATACACTTAGGCGAGCGGACGAGGACGCCCTAATAGCTTGGGGCGTAACGTGATTTGCTAGTTCTCTATTACCTTAATGTTCCACAAGTATTCCGGCAACAAAGGACGGATCTTAATATAATATCGACGGTAAGGTGTCACGTACGCATATTTAAGTGTGTTGAGAATTCGAACGAAATACGGTAAATATTGGGCATATTTAGTATATTTATAAAAGCTTTTAAGACCACCGATGCCGACATTACAAAAGTAAACTAACTCTTATCCAAGATTATCCTTTAACGTGCCATACACGTGAGTGACGTTTAATGTTCCTGTGGGAGGCGTATTTAATGGAGAACTAAATGGCTTTTATCCTTATAGATAGTAATCCTGTACAAAAGCAACATCGTATGATACATATTATATGATTCGAGCTATCGTGCCCATCTTCAACTAAAGTGCACTTCACATGGTCGTCAGTCATCAGCAAGTCCGACCTCTGATATTGACACTAACATGCTGGAATGAGTGATAAATTTCAGAATAATTATCATATATCGTACTCTGCGCAAGACAACATTGATTTATTCAAGATCTAATACTTAAATGTGATTTCTTGAAATATGAAGGTTTTCTATACAAATAAATGAAATTGAGGTTTTTGATTTCAAAATAACTGCTTCTTTTCAAGTTAATATGGTTAATATTTGCGATTTACCAAAACCAAAACAATAGTTTTTTTTTTTTTTGCCTGTCTGTCTGTTTGTCCGGGCTAATCTTTAAAACGGCTCAACATAACAATTTGAAATAACTAAATTATTGTAAGAAGTAATTCAACATACCGTTTAGTCTCTATTTTATTTTCGATTTTGGCGCGGACCGGCTAGCGCTAGTAGGAAATAAATTTTTAAGCCTTGAAACATCAAATTCGGAAGTTATTATTCATATGTATTTATTATCTAAACACTGTAATGTAACAATAATATTAATTACTCTTTTGAAAACAATAACTATCTTTAAATAAAAAAGCGTAATAGTTTAAGGGTCCGCCCACAAACAGTATAAAAATCACATCTTCGAGTAAAAATTTATATTTGTAATTCCCTAAAAAAAAGCATTGCTAATATTATTTTTGAACAAAAAAACAACAAGGTAACTTATTAAAATTAAAATAATTATAATATAAATTATAATTATAATTATTTTTTTTAAAAATAATTATAATTATAATTTAATATAAATATTCTACCAACCCGCATTGGAGCAGCGTGGTAGAATAAGCTCCAAAACCTTCTCCTCAAAAGGGAGAGGAGGCCTTAGCCCAGCAGTGGGACATTAACAGGCTGTTACTGTTACTGTATAATATAAATAGAAACTTAATAAACAGAAACATCTCCAAAGGGACGATGATTGTGATTTTTTGCATCCAGGCCAAATGTCAGGGCTTCTTAGATCAAAAACGGAAACCTTATCAGTTTTTATTTCTGTCTAAATGGTCCGTGTGTGTTGGTTTTTCTATCTACCCTTGCCTCTTTTATTTACTGGCCGAATTCAAATTTATATGGTCCATATGCGGAACACCGTGTAAGTTACAGAGTAAAAAAACGAATTCTGATTCCAATGTTTATTTTGGAGAGGAAACAACCGTCAGAAAATTACAAAATTTTTTTTAAGTATCGCTTACAATATATAAAGGAACATATCAATATCAATCATTTATATCGACGATATTATTATAAAGGTATACATACTATACTGTATGTAAGTTATCGTTGCCTTTACTTAAATTTTAAACCTATAATATTTTTCATATTCACAATGTGCACTAAAATACTTTTTTTCCTTTCTTCTTTATATTAACTGCAAGATTCTAAATGGCCAAAATAATAACATAAAGATTCAACGTTCTAGTAGCGTCGGCTGCCGTTGTTGAACACGTACAGTATCTGGAGTAAGGAAAACTTAGTGTGCTGAAAGTAACAATTCGTGTCTTGGGACTAGATAAGACTGTACCTTAACAGGAGAATCTCTCGTACTTAAATTTGCCTGTTCGATAAAAATCGGATGTTTATTTTGTTCCCTAATTAACCATTAATGTAGCTAAATTTGTGTTCCATTATAAACTTTAAGCTTTAAAAGACTTTTTATTTTACTGGGTTATTTAAAAATGAATAAATTTCAAATAAACTTTAAAAAGATTTTTTTTAAATAACTTAATAAGATACTATGATTTGATTACATTTTAAAATATTTTTTATGAATTATCAATCAATAAATAACGTACTTACATACTAAATAGGGACGGATTATATTCAAGAACATTTATATTTCGGATGGTGAAAGAAAGGGCTTTATTGTATACAAAAACACAAATTATCGAATTCAAAACCCACATTAACTTTAATTTTATTTTCCCAAACACATTACTAAATTTATTTATAAATAAATTAAAGAATCTGACTGAGAGATAAAATAAAACAAATAATATTGACGACCAATCTTTTCCCGCCATTACACACTTACATATATATTATATTGGCTCAGTTCAACGCTTCACAGTAACGTGATTTTCCAAATCGGACAGCTCTTGGCTTTGAGTGCTCTCCAGAGCTGAGTCGATAAAAGGCATCGCACTCTGCCCCTTGAAAATGTGATACCAACACGTTAAATTCAAGAAATAATAACTATAGAGGACGTTCAGTCGAATAGATATATGTTTTTCTTTTTGGCAATAATAGTTTGTTTTGCTTTGAAATATTGGGTACAATCGTCACACTCAATAGACTTCGAGTACGATATGAACGGAAAACATTTGTTATTTATGTTGAATGTTATATTACAAAACATTGGCTAAAAAGTTAAATTATGTTTTGTCATTTTTTATTTTAATTTTTTTTTATGGTTAGTTTTTTTTTAATTTGACACACACAATTAATAAGAATATTGAACGATTAACAAAAAAAAAAGAAGTAAAAGCTAAATATTGGAAGCATTATTATTATTATTTCTCATGTCTAAATTTTGATTTCTTAATTTACTTACACATAAGACCGAGTACTTAACTATTTATAGAGCTTAAGATAAAATAAGCTATATTAAAGAGGCTTCTCGCTTCGTGTACCAAGTGTTGACTTCAAGAACTATTTAGGTTGTAGCGCGCAAGGAAATGGGTTAATGAAGGGCAAAATGACGTCATCCATCTTAGTTGGATTCCTCTTAACTCCACGCGCCGTTCCTTACCGGCCTTAATTCCCTTCATTATTGTTTTTTTTTCATTTCGCACGGAAAACAAGACCACCATTGTGATTTACTGTGTTGTTGCTTCTACATTTGTTATTTAAATGTTATCAATTTATTATATATAAGAGTATAATAATAGCCCGTAACTGTGCCACTGAAGGTCAACGACTTCCTCTCCTCTTAGGGAGACAGCTTGCAGCTTCCACAGCGCTCGAATATATGTTGGTGGATATATTTGTGGTACAATTTCGGTTGACTCTTGCAGATTTACTCAATATATTTTCCTTAAAAACCGAACGTGAAATAAATTATAAACACAAATTAAGCAAATTATAAGTCAATAGTATTTTATCTGTAGTGTTTTCGCGATTTTCAGTTGAGACTCACTTGTTCTTTCCAACTAAACCATATGAGATAATATTTTATATCACGAATAAATAATATTAATCATTGATGTCTATAAAATATTATTTAAATGAATAAGCCTGAAAACTAATTAAGTTTAAAAAAGCCTTACGTTGAGTTCTTTTAAAATACCTTTCATTAAGCAAGGAACTCTTACGTCTCTCTCTTTAGAACAAGATTTTAATTGCAGTTCTTGTAAAATCATAACATTTTTATTCGTTTTTTTTTTTTTAAATTAAGAATATTGGACAAAGGACAACTTATACGGAGTCAAGTACAAAGTGTACATACGCTTGATTAAAGTAATGCCATGCTAAGTAAAGTTGTGTTCCAAAGTTACGCAAGTAGATCACAGGAACTAATAGGTAATTACATTATTCCTTTTCTACGTCTTCCTTATCACAAGGTATATTAGCACCTATTTTTATCACGTTTATATTGTATAGGTGTTAAATTATTACACTTTACGTAATATAATGAATTTGTCAATCTATGTTAATTGATATTTCTATAGATAATTTATTTTTTAAATTGCTTTTATTTTATTGAACTATTGAAAAATAAATAAATAAGTTATTTAAGACAAAGTAACTAAAAATCAATTCAATTTTAATATATTTAAAATTGAATCTGTAGTTATTTTCGAAGAATTGATAATTTGTATGGACTATTTGTTAAGAATCACGCTACACAAGTGGCTTAGGGTAGTATGGCAACTTTTTTTACTGATTCGAGTGATTGTTTCCGCTTTCGGACGAAGACACAATTATTTTAATACAATACATATCTCTACATACGTAATTAATTACACTTATCAATTATTATAGTAGTTGTTTAAGTATATACATAGTACATAAATCGTTGTAAAGTCGGATTCATAGAATATAATACAGGGCACGGGCTTATGAAAAATACCGCGCCCATACAAATAGCGAACAGTATTTTAGAGCCAGGTATTATTATTACAAAGTCGTCAATATAAAATGGCAATAAACAAATTATAGGAAGGTTGAAATAATAGACCGCAAAATTACATTGAACAATTTATATCTTAATTACAAGCCAGAATCTTAAGACCGCTTTGAATTATTCAAGAAATCTCATACCTAAGAGGCTGTAATTGAAAGACATAAATATTGTTGAAATTTTATCATATTTATTAAATCTATGTGTATTTAACTGGTTAAAGTTGTATATTTCAAATAATATAAATTTATTTTTAATATTCTAATAATATGAGAAAATCAATTCAGATTTTAAGGTTTCATTTAAATTATTTTGGATAATTATTTGGATTTCAAAGATAGTTGAATAGAACGCCTTTATTTATTTTTTATTTTATTAATATAAAACAATTTCACTCTAACCAGTTAGATTAATATTACATTTTTTTATTAGTAGTTTCTAAGCAAGACGCCCCTTTTAAATCAATGGATATAATTTTGTAAGGCGTTATACATACAATTGAACGATAAACAAAAAAATAGCTAACATACCTAAATTCAGACGGTAGTAGAATTTTACTGTACTTCAGCTTTGACAAAGTGCTCGTTCTACATAGTGTCGTGTTTAAGGGCGATGTTTTACATAAAGAATATTAAGCAGATACTTTACCTAAAGTGCACTGCGGTAATGAGTTATGATGTTGCTTACAATGACGTAGAGGCAAACATTATTACCAACTACCGTTTGAAAATAATGAACATTAGCGACGTTTAGTTTCTAAACGAAACTCAAAAAATATATATTTTCAGTTTCATTTGAATTAAAACTTAATGATACGATTACCACGGCGGTGATATTAAGGATAACCAGCTAAATGCGTAGGACTATTTCATCACCCTTATTGTCCGATGCGGCAATCCTATACGGCCAGAGACAGCTCAGGCGCAGTATAAGCGGATTTACACATATTCCAAGGCACGGTAAATATAACTACTGCCAATGTACTGAGAATTTTTTGTCGAAACGAAAAAATTGAATTGAATCAATCAGTATTTGAAACCAGGGCTGATCTACAACCTTATAAATTAGCAACTAGACCAACCACTCTATGGAACCAGCTTTCGCCGTCGACTTTTCCGAGCCGATATGATATAAAAATCTTCAAGAAAAAAGCGTACTCATTCATTATTAAATCTTCAGGTCTATGTTCCAGATTCCATGGACGGTGGTAGTCACTTTCCATTAGGTGAGCTTCCTGCTAGTTGGCCTACTCTTACATATATATAATTAAAAAAAAAATTCAATATGTATTTTATTAATAGTTACGATCTAAGAGACCTTCCATATCTAGAGCACAAAGTATGATTTTACATCCAAACTTAATTCATCTGACGCATTATTATATTAGAATAATATATTTATTATCTTTAAGTATGGACTTATGCATAATATTCTTAGAAGTAATTAGCTAATATTAACAGTTATAGTTCAGTTATAGTTCAGCTTATTTTGAATGTAATATAAATTTGTAATTATATCTTTATATAATAATAATAATATCCTAGGACATTTTTCACACACGGCCATCTGATCCCAAATTAAGCTTGTACAAATCTTGTGCTATGGAAACCAGACAACTGATATACTACATATACTACTTTTCTTTTGTAAATACATACTTATGTAGATAATAACACCCAGACTCAGGATGTAATTATATCTTTATATAATAATAATAATATCCTAGGACATTTTTCACACACGGCCATCTGATCCCAAATTAAGCTTGTACAAATCTTGTGCTATGGAAACCAGACAACTGATATACTACATATACTACTTTTCTTTTGTAAATACATACTTATGTAGATAATAACACCCAGACTCAGGATAAACAGACATGTTCATGCACACAAATGTCTGTCCTGGGTGGGAATCGAACCCACAACCTTCGGCGTGAAAGGCAAGTGTCTACCAACCACGCCAACCGGCTCGTCAATGTACAATTAAAATAATATATTATTAAGTTTTAGAACATTACATCATAAGCTAAATAACGGATCTATCTATAAATGTTATAGAGTGCAATTTAAAACAATGTTGTCTTCTTTTATCGAATGTCCAATTAATGACGAGAGAAAGAGAGAAATCAGTCTTTAACTAATGTAATGGGTACACAGCAAATCGAATAAATAATAAACTAACATTGAAATGATTCCATATCTAAATGTTACATTGTCGTATTGTTATATCGTTTACAAAAAAATCATTTGTTAGACATATTTTTCACAACCACTTTTAAGGAGCTTAATCTGTCACGTTATTCCCTTGTCGGTTGGCGGAAACGTGTACATGTAACGGGATTCTTTCGTTTGCTTGGAAAAAAGAAATTCTCTACTTTTAATTTTGAAATTTTCAAAGGATTTTTTTTATTATTATTTAAGACACTTACTTCGTTCGAATTGAGCACGTGACCATTCAACATTCTGCTATTAAGTAGGACGTGTGGCGTTTGCTGGAATTTATGTTAGGATATTTTCGAAATCTTAGAATAACAAAGGGGTGGGCAAGAATTTTATATATGTGTGTATCAATTAATGTATATTTATTAATTGGTAGATATGGTGTTGCTTCATCCATGAGAATGAAACGCATAGAATGAAATAACACTAATCGCTATAAAATAACGGAGGCGGGTTGGCTTGTGCTGAAGAAAAGATAGCAAATCGTATGCGGTAGCAGTCTCGTTCGTCTGGAACGCTCGATTAGATTTAAAGAGCCCTTTCAGGTGCTGCTACACCTACGTTTTGTAATATATCAAATAACAAAATGAAATCCTATTAAGGTAAGATAAAGTACATGCTTAGTATTAGACAAAATATATGCCCATCTAAAATATTTAAGAATTTTCTTATGGACAATATTAAGTTAATCGATGTATCGTTCATCGATATTTTAAAAGATAAAATAGCTTTTTTTATTAAACATTTGATGAATAAATGAATATTATTAAATAATGTTAATTGTATTGTTCATATTAATAAAATAAAAGATTTTGAAAATCGTCAATATAAAAAAAAACGGAAGAAATAAGAAAATACGTTTTAGTACCTATAAAAATATAAAAAGTTAATCCTAAAAATGTCGAGAGGGTTAAGAAAACGCCAAAATGTATTATAGTAAAAGTATTACGGGCGATTCTCTCACGCTCCGCGCTCAGCGTCACTAAACCGATTTCAAGTCGCACCGTCCGTCCGCTCGGAACATTGTACAAAGAACTTCCATTAACTGACAAAAACGCTCAAATATTTTACCTTAACACCTTTTCGATTTCAATGCTGAACCTTTCACATTAATGTTTACATTTATATTTTTCTATGATATTTATAATATTTTATTTCAGCTAAGTATTGTATTCTAAATTTAAAATACTAATAATATCTAATATTAAACATGATACTGGGCTTTAATTTAAGAAGTTAAATGAATATTAATATTTTAAATTATATTTAAGAAAAGCTAGGGCCTAGTTGATATTATATATAAGTACATGGATCTTAAACTTAAATCAAGGTACCAATTGAATCCTATCGATATTTAAAGCTAAAAGGTATGTCCATAAGCCAAAAAAATAATATAATTAAATTAATTATTAATTAATAAATAATTTCACGTTGAAATGATGTATAACCGTAACCTCAATTTATAATGGAGATATTGAATTTGTATATCATTAAATTAATTAAAGTTCAAGTTACTGTCTAATTACTATAATTTATACTCAATTTAAATAAATAAATAGAATAATTAGTTGATTTTTAAATAACTATCAAACTGTTTATAAAGCGAATATTAATCGGCCTTATAAATGCTAAGGGGGGTTTATAAAGCAAAATTGTTAACCTTTTATTTGAATTTATATGCGTATTTCAAAGTTAAAAATAAAATATTGTTTGTAAACTATGTTAGACTTTCAATGATTGTGTTTGATCAGTAAGATAAAAACATAAAATTTTCTCGATGGAAAAAAAACACAAAATGTTAGAATCTTTGCATTTCTTTGATTTATACTCGTAATGTAATATTGAGATTGAAATTCATTGAGACAGAAACTAAACAAGTAATTACATTTTAAAACAATCTAGGTCTATCATTAAAGATTTCTTGTAAAACCCTTTCACTTTGTTTTTATAACGATAAAAAGCCCTTGAAGTTTATTACATTTACTTTCTACGAGAAACAACATCTGTCACATATCACACAGTATTAAAAAAAAATGTGTGACGTATATATATTTTACATTTTTTTTTGTGCTGTATTCCACCAACCCGCACTGGAGCAGTGTGGTGGAATAAGCTCCAAACCTTCTCCTTAAAAAGAAAGAGGAGGCCTTTAGCCCAGCAGTGGGACATTCACAGACTGTTACAGATACGGACGGATATATTTTCTAACATATATTTTTCTTAATAAGTCGCCGCAGCGCTTGTGAGTTAAGAGGACATTGGAAAAATAATTGACAGCATTTTGTATTTGTTAATTATTATAGTTACATGGACTATACCATATTCTTTGGTTGGTTATGCTATTATTTATAAACTCAGTGTTGCCACCTTCATTAAAGTTGGCTTTTTCCGTAATCTACACATACAAATTTGATTTACAAAGAACTTTCATATAATTGTACCTTAAAATTTAAGGGCGTTTTCTTATTTATGATAATGGCAAATACTGGTAAAACTATGTCTAATAAAAATATATGGATTTCATTGACATTATTTACAAATCTTTTAGGTCATTGACTATATATAAAGTGTTTAAAAAATGAAAAGTAATTTTTGGTGTAATTTATTTAGAAATTAATTTTGTTAAGACAAGCATGATTATTATTAGGACCAATATTATCAAATATGTAAAAATCGAGAAGAATTCATTAGGAAAAAGGCGTGGGAAATACTGTAAGAAGCATGATAATAGAAAGGCTGAGTACAGACGGAGATATTGTTTTTCGATTTTTTCTTACTAAAACCCATTGACACGTTGCAAGATGCTGGAGAGAGATCAAATGCCAGGCAAACATCTTAACGTGCCGAGGCTCGGGTGTGTAAACACTGCCAATTTCCAGACTTCAGGTTGCCACTAAGAATTTCTAGAACGAAAAACCCACTAGACCAACGGGTCAAGTATATTTTTCTGGTCTAGTGGGTCTGAAGTCTGCAGCCTTTTTTATATAATATACCAACACATTATTACAATTTTATTACTGTATAATTAAATCAAGCCCTTCTGACGCCAATCCTCCTTGAGATTATTTTCGCTCGTGGGTTCGTTTCAATTGATTGTGTTGCATAAATTCTCAATAGTTTTGATTCTATCGACACCCACATATCAATTTGGTTTTTCTATTTTTTTAAGAATTACACGACGTAATATTTCTTATAAAATGTGTGTAAAGTATTGTAATACCTATGTATATCTGAACTTTCAGCTAGGAATGCAATGTTATTTTGTTATGATATGAAAACCCTTTCATACACTATAAAGACTCATAAATATAAATGAAATTAACATCTGATTGAATAAAAAACTACATCTTATTCTTATAAATATAATAATACTAAAAGAATGATAATAATACATTTCTTATATTTGAATTATATTTTCATAATCAAATATAAGTCAGACCAATAAAAGCTGTTGATTTTTTTAAACCAATTCAGCACCTGATCTCTTCCACTCATTGCTGTCCTATGTAAGTAAGTCCTGAGTCCTCACTTACATAGGAATAGTATTAATAAATAAATAAGTGTTTTGATTGTTGGTAGGAACAATGACGGTTCAATTTAAAATAAATAATTTATATATAATTTAATAAATATTTATTATACACTTACTAAGTTGTCGTATTAAACTGCAAGTTATAAGTATAAAAAGATAAAGTCCGCTGAGTTCGTCTGTGATATTTCAGGAGACGCAATATTGAACTTCCAAGTACCGATTCACAATATCTACTTATTATATTCCTTTTTATTCTTATCTTTGGATCTGAACATTTATTACTGTCTTATTGCTTGTGGAGTGCTCGGGGCCGGGGCAGTGTCAACAACGGGTTATTATGTTGAGACTTGCGAAAATTGAACAAGAAAAGACTGCGCGGTGATGCCAACGAACGAATGAATGCTAACGCTTGAGTTATATAAATCTACGATTATTTAAAACTATTAAATTAATTGCGATTAAATTTACTGGTCTTAAAAATTTTATATTATTTAATAATTTTCATGGTCTAAGTAAATATAAAAAAATTATAACCGGCTTAGTATATCATTATGTTACAAATCGTAATATTAATTGCGATTTTGTAGCTGACTAGTTTCCGTGAGCAGTTTCGCCCGCGTGTTGTTTGGGAGGGGGGGGGGGGGTGAAACAAGCACTATGGCATTTATATTATTAGTAAAAATTTATAAATAGAACACGTAAATAATAAATACAACATATACTATTATGAACTTACATAAAATTCACTCGATGCACCAAAGGAAGTTCAACGTTTTTTCACCAGTAAAGTTTTACTCAATCGCTACATACAAAACGGTGCTTTTAAATTAAATTTTAAAATACTCATTACGCTCAAAGAAGTATAAAAAATACTTTTATATGTGCAATACTTATTGCACTGCTTGAACGGACATGTATAATTAAAATTTTACACGCTAGTAACCGCGGGACATAGCCAGTTATATTATAAAGCGGAATATATAAACGATAAATCATCACAACTACAATTAACAGATTAATGTAATTATGTTTGTAATATTTGGTGCAAAATTTTACATTTAAACAGTTGAGCCGCGGTTCACTCGACAATTTATTATAACGACCGGTCGTTTCAAACTATGAAGTTGTGTTGAACAAACATGATATATTGTAAACGTAATGAAATGAAAAAGTAACAATAAACCGATAGCGACGACTTATTTGTTGGTTTTAAAAGTATTATGTTCAAAAAAAGAATACCGATGTTATGGCATAATGCGTATAAAGGTACATTTGGAGGGGATTTATGAAGGAGGTCTCGTTTGGTTTATGATGACAATGCCGCCGCCGAGCGCCGCGAGCGCCACCTCATTTCCTCACTGAAAGTTATAAAAACATATTGAAAATGAGATTCCCGCAGAGGAGGCCCCAACGAATGTTATCTTGTTTGTGATTTGCCTGTTTTTATGCATGTGCGCGGAAAATAATCGTATTTCAAAAAGAAAAACCTTTGAAACAAATGTTCGAGTGAAAATACGAACTCTTTGATTTTTTTTGTTTCTTTTTTCAATGTACTTAGGTAATTTCGTTTAGTGCGGTATTCAATTTTGTTATTATATAAAAAAATGCGTCTTTCGCAGACAGCTACATTTTCTAATTTAAAATTTCGGAAGGAAATTTTAATAAAATGTGGATCAATAACTGTATTATTAAAATAATTAAAGTTCGAATATACATGATCCAAAGCCTATATTTTACAAGAACTTTAAAAAAGAAATTTTCAAAGATTAAATCAAATAAAATTAATAGTTCAGAATCTAGAAGAAAGAAATATTACAATATAGCCACTACGATCTGCAATATATATATTTTCAAAATAAACATAAAGATTATTGGATTAAATGGGTATAAGTTATGTTATTTCACCTTCATCCGTTTCTTAAAACAAAATCAGGTAATAAATTTACCACATATATAAATGTTAATTTGTAAAACTAAAACTGTATATTCTCATGCACATAAAACACTACACCAGACAAGAAATAAATAATTTACTTTTTTAATGATCAGTAAAACTTAACTAACATTTGTGAGAGATTACTCGTCCAATTTAGGTAGAGGACAATAAGTAGCCGTTTAAAAAGCGGGAAAACAAAGGTCCCGTTAGCGTTACTCGTGTGAAAGCTCACAAGTTGCTGTTATCTGTTGAGGGCTACTGTACAAGGAAAGATTGTCTTGTCAAGAGGCTCTGAGCTCAGTTCGACGCGCCCCGCGGATCTGGGCGGACGCTCTACGCCGTAACAGTTTGCTCGTAACCGTGCTGTAGCGCGCGTAGCCGATACGAAAAGTTTGAGACGTCGCTTGTACGAAATTTAGTTAACTTTGAGATGATATTTGATATGGACGATAAAAAAATATTTGTTTTGAAAAAGTTATAAGTAAAAAGTATTTTTTGTAGTGTTTATGAAATGGATTGCAGAAATATGTGGCATTTTTTCTGAGTGAAAAATTAGTAAGTAATTTTCTAATACTATAAACGAAATTTAAATATATTTAAAAATATTAAGATAAAAATATATTTATTTATCAATTGTTTTTTAAAAATAATTTAATATTAAAAATCTCAATTTTTTTTTTTATATTCGCCGGGAGGGCAAATGACTCTACTCCACCTGATGGTAAGTGGTAGTAGAGTCCAAACGCGACGACGGCCAGTACAGATTATTAATTAGTTAAATGAAATAAAAGTTTTAAAGGCTTTAAAAAAAATTAAAGGATTATTATATATAACTTTTAAAATGCCTCTGTTTTTGGATTTACTAAAGCCCTGTTACAATCATTTAAAAGCGATGAGAACGATACGTACAATTCCGAAGTACAAAGAAAATCAAATGAACGACGGCTTCGTTGTGACCTCCCAATTCTCTTTCAAAGTGCTTTGTTTCCAGCTCATACCTACGGCTTTTGTATAAATCACTTTGTTGCCAGTTTGTCAACGATAAAAGGAAAAATAATTAGTCTTATTGCAAGTTAGTCTATGTGTGTGTTTGCGTGTGCGTGAGTAAAATGTTTATATCCGATCTGATTAATGCGCATCGGCATCTTAAATCCAATCATTAGTATTACAACAATATTCATACGAACTGACATAATAAATCATTTATTATATTACTCTCTTTAAATATTTAATAATTAGGAAAAAAGGGAATTTAGTTAAGCATTGTTTTAAGACAAGACAAGTTAAGGGGACGTGATGTTTTATAATTACCGAATCTAACTACTACGAGTATATAACAATGACGCGACTAAAGCTAATATTTCATGTTTTAATGTTACGGTTTAATTAAATTTCATTCTACAACATATGAAAACATGCATCTATGTGAATAACACAAAACCTCGTTGTTATTGTAACTGAATGAAGTTTAAATATGAAACGTGTCGAAATAATTTTGCATTTTCAATTTTGATTTATTTTGAAGTATCGATAATTTAATGCTAGTTATACTTACATAACTGGTATTAAATTAAGTTGGATTTTTTAATTAGCATTTAATTAAGTTGGATTAAGTTTGAGCGTTTAGATCATTATCGTCGATACACCTAAAAGTTTTCAAACTTAAACTTCAATGGAAGACATACTGGAAATGTAATGATACCTTCAAAATTAGTTCAAAGAATTATTTTCAGATAATAAAAAGATACAATATACTTAATTTTTTTGGGCATGATAATGGTAAGTGGTCATAACCGCCTATAGATATTGGCATTGTTAAAAATATTAACAATTATTTACTTGGTCAGTGTATCACCAACCTTGGGAACTAAGATGTTATGTCCCTTGTGCTTGTAGTTACACTGACTCACTTACCTTTTAAAACAGAACACAACAAAACAAAGTACCATTGGTGCGTAGACTCTACCGTAAAGAACTGGCAAGAAATTCGTTATTAACTCTTTTTTTTCAGATCTTTATTGCTAGTATTATTGTTAAAATCAGTTTTGAAACAAAAGAAAAACGAAAAAAATATTCCTCGAAAATTCAAAAACATATCTTCTACTTTCTTTCTTGAGCAGTTTATTTTCAAAATATAATTATTTATATAAAGTATTTCTTAATTTTGTAAGTCAAAAGACGCGAGTCCGTAGTCTGTAACTAAGAAGATTTAATATGTAAATAATATTTTATAAGAAAAAATTTATGTGAGGAGGTGCATTTTAATGGGAAATGTTTGCGGTTCTAAATAAATGTTCAGAAACTCACTAAAATATACATAAATTTATATCTACAATTAATGATAACGGACGGGCTGGTTGGCGTGTTTGGTAGATACTTGCCTTTTATGCCGAAGGTTGTGGGTTCGATTCCCACCTAGGACAGACATTTGTGTGCATGAACATGTTCGGATCAAATAGCTGTGTGTGAATAATGTCCCAGGATATTATTATTATAACTTTATAATATTTTAATATAACATTTATCGTGTTGATAAGACAAGTTAACTAATTTCCTTTGAGATTGTATGTCTATACATAATTAATAAGTCACTGAGTATATACTCAAATTTATGGCAAAAAGAAAGATATACAATGTATATAATTATTCAATGTGGTTAAATGAAAAGTAAAAATAAGGCATATTGCGTCTTTAAAATAAATCAATTCTTTCAGAACCCCATACATAGCCAATCGAAAAGCAATCAATTCAATCACTTAACTAAACGGAACACATAACATATCGAACATGAGCTCAACCGACTACCGGATTTAGCTGAAACAAATAAACTTCCTTTTCTGTTGAAAGAGATATGCAAGTCGAGTTTGAACATTCAAATATTTAATTATTATTTTGTAATCAATATATAATTGTTATATAACTGAAAATAGTTTTATATTATTTTCATTTTTCCACAATATTCTAAAATAGTTTTTATATTGATATATAGTTTTTTATTTATAAGTTTGAATTATTAATTAATAATATATTCTAAGATTCTCAATAATGCAAGTTGAGTTTGCCTTAATATAGTTGAATTTTTTTTTTATTTCATTGATCATACTATCGTCATCTTATAGTTACCAAACGGTGATAACTGCTAGCAAACCTTTTTCAAATAAATAAATGTATAATAGTGAAGAGTTTTTCTGAGCTATCAATTCGATTTTTTTAAATATAGGTTAGAATAGCATTCATTAAAACAGGTTTTTTATCCGTGCAGTGACAGAGAAAGAATACATTTCACTGCCCCACTCTTTCCCATGGGTGTCGTAAGAGGCGACTAAGGGATATCTGAGCGACCATCTACTCACCTGGTGGTAGGATGCTAACATCCGCCTGGCTTGTTACCACCGTACGCATGGTGAAAAACTCGTGAAGTGGCTTGCAGCCGCGTTTCGAGGTCAGCCAGCGTACAGCCAGAGCCCGAGCGAGTATTGCCGCGATGGGTGTTGGTCCGGTTGGAGACGGCTGTTGAACCAATGCCGGGGGAAACTGTATTGACCTGCCGGTCAGGGAGACCCGAAGAAACGGCTGTTCCGCTGGCCGCCCGTGGCATAGTACAGGGGCCCGAGCGTGCCTAACCAGCTCGTGAGGCTGCCCCACCAGGCCACGCATAATCTCGGGGTGGACCGTCGTGCCGGTTGGTGACCGGTAGGTGGGGTCCCGGCGGCCACTTCCGGGGGGGTTCGGGGGCCCTTCCGTCCGGCGGGTCAGTGTATTTTTCCTTTTGGCAACCACTTGGGGAAACACGCCTCCACACTTTGCCCATCCCTATCGTGGCAATACATCGCTCGCTTCACGTCTCTTTTCCATCTAATTTCTCCCAAATGGCGCAACAAAAAAGAAATAACGGTCGTACAGCGGTGCTCACCCCCACCATACCCTCGCTGTTTGAGGTCGAGTTCTCTAACATCCGAGGACTCCACACTAACCTCAACGCTGTCCACCACCATCTCGAGACAGCACGGCCAGCAATGTTGTTTCTCACGGAGACACAAATACTCCGTCCTGCCGATACCAGCTACCTTAATTATCCCGGCTACACGCTTGAAGAATCCTTCAAAGCGAAAGCCGGAGTATGCTTGTTCGTCAGGACGGATGTTTGCTGTCACCGACTGCGCTGCTTGGAGGACCCCTCCTTCTCCATGTTGGTGGTACGTGTGGACCTGGTTCGTCAGAGCCGAGTCTACGTGTGCCTCTACAGATCCCACAATGGTGACTTGGAGACAAGCCGACTATTTGACCATCTTAGTCGGGTGGCAGATGCTGCGCAAGAGCAATTTCCTAACGCGGAATTGGTGTTTTTGGGGGACTTTAATGCTCACCACGAATCCTGGTTGAAATCCCTCAAAACTGACCATGCTGGAAGGACTGCTCATGCTTTTGCTCTCACACATGACTTGACCCAACTGGTTGATCAGCCCACCAGGATCCCAGACATTGATGGGCAAGCACCTTCTCTACTGGACCTTCTGCTGACTTCTCACCCGGTAGAATATCAGGTTGTGGTTCAGGCTCCTCTTGGCTCTTCGGATCACAGCCTTATTTCTACCAGAGTGCCACAGGCCAAGCTGCCGCCACTAGCGGTATGCAAACGTCGCGTTTGGCACTATAAGTCGGCGGATTGGGACGGTATGCGCGATTACTATGCGTCGGTCCCTTGGAAGGAACGTTGCTTCAGTGGGAATGACCCGACAGCTAGTGCCGCTGCTGTTGCTGGCGAGATCATGCTGGGAATGGAATACTACATTCCTAGCTCAGATCTCGTCAGTAGGAGTACGCGTAACCGTTGGTTCACTCGTGAATGTGCCGATGCTGTATCAGCTAAGCAGGCGGCATATCGCAAGTGGATCAACGGCTGCATTAGCGGGGCATCTAACATTGACTCACTGAAAGCAAACTATAATAAAAATTCCAAGTCCTGTAGAAAGGCATACACGAGAGCGGATGCACAGCGCATTGTACAGATTGGTCATGACCTTGTTTCGCATCCTAGGGGCTCCCGTAGCTTCTGGCGTCTGACCAAGTCTGTGCAAAACAACTTCTGCCAACCTTCGCTGCCACCGCTCAGAAATCCGGACGGATCGCTAGCTCACAGTCCGCAAGAGCAAGCTGATCTCCTGGCTAAACTCTTTGCCGACAATTCCGTCATCGATGATTGTAGTGCACTGCCACCTACAATACCTGCATGTGGCCATACGATGCCTGACATTAAAATCAGGCAACGTGATGTGCGTGCGGAGCTGCAATCACTTGATGTACGGAAAGCTAGCGGTCCCGATGGAATACCAGCCATAGTGCTGAAGAAGTGCGCAGCGGAGCTGTCTCCTGTGTTAACGCGCCTGTTCCAACTTTCTCTCTCTTCGGGAAGTGTGCCGGAGGCTTGGAGAAGAGCTAATGTGCAAGCGGTTCCCAAAAAAGGGGATCGGTCTGACCCGGCAAATTATCGGCCAATAGCTATCACCTCAGTACTTTGTAAGGTGATGGAACGGATTTTAAACAACCAACTGATCCATTACCTAGAAGATCACTGTCTAATTAATGATCGTCAGTACGGTTTTCGACCAAAACGGTCCACAGGTGATCTTCTAGCGTACGTAACACACCTCTGGGGTGAAGCTATCGACAAGCATGGAGAATCGTTGGCTGTCAGCCTCGATATCTCCAAGGCTTTCGACAGGGTCTGGCACAGAAGTCTTCTCTCCAAGCTACCGGCATATGGTCTGCCTGCTCAGCTATGCACCTGGATTGCCAGCTTCCTACACAAGCGTAGCCTTCGCGTTTTAGTAGATGGTTGCGCTTCACAATTCTATGTAGTGAATGCTGGGGTCCCCCAGGGATCTGTGCTATCTCCCACACTCTTTCTTTTGCATATCAATGATATGCTCTCCCTTGGGAACATACATTGCTATGCAGATGATAGTACAGTGCATGGTGGATACCACGGACGCGCAGTGGCTGGGCGGGCGGAAACTGAGGAGAGGCGGGAGAATCTTGTCATTGAACTCGATAGGACGTTAGATCTCATCGCCAAATGGGGCTCTGATAATCTTGTTGAGTTTAATGCCAAGAAAACACAGGTATGCGCTCTCACGGCGAAAAAGTCAACATTTTCCCCTCTTCCCTCCCTCTGTGGTACTCCGCTGGTGATGCAAAGCAAAATCGCCATGCTGGGGATTGACGTTCGCTGCGACCTTAGTCCAAGGGATTACATCGAGGCTGTTATAAAAACAGCTTCACGGAAACTCGGAGTTCTGAACAAGGTGCGGCGCTTTTTCACGCCACAACAACTGTGCCTGCTGTACAAAACACAGGTACGGTCTTGCGTGGAATATTGCTCGCACCTTTGGGATGGCTCCGCTAAGTACCTACTTGAGGCCTTGGACCGATTGCAGCGACGTGCCGTACGCATTATTGGCGACGTAAAGGTCACAAACACCCTTGAACCTTTACAATTGCGTCGTGAGATAGCAGCACTGAGCGCTTTCTATCGACTGTATCACGGCGAGTGCTCTGAGGAATTATTCTCTCTAATTCCTGCTTCCCCCTTCCTTCTTAAGTCCACGCGGGCTGGTTCTCGATGTCACCGCCTAACTGTGACATCAATTCCATCGCGAACAAAGAAATTTGGCAACTCCTTTCTTTGTCGCACTTCCAAAAAATGGAATTCCTTACCAGCTCACGTATTCCCCTCCTCTTACAACCTGGGTTCCTTCAAACGAGGCGTGAAGAGGCATCTTGCGGGCCGGCAAGGCGAAGGCGGCTAGTGCAGAACGTTTTTCCCGTCTGTACTGGCCGTCGTCGCGTTTGGACTCTACTACCACTTACCATCAGGTGGAGTAGAGTCATTTGCCCTCCCGGCGATATAAAAAAAAAAAAAAAAAAAAAAAGGTTATAGACTATATAATATTAGGCTACGGGCCATGGAGTGAAGCATTAGTGTAACGTGAGTGAAACCGTGTGAGAGAGCTAGTTTTTTTGTAAGCTTGATCACAAGTCATAAGTACCAATAATAATATATTAATTTTCTAAATATAAGACGTTTGCGGATAAAGAACCAACCTGAAAATGTCCCGTTGCTGCGCTTAGGACTCCTCTCCTTGAAAGGTTAAGGTTCCAATGCGGGTTAGTACACATGTAATAGTTTTACGTTAGATGAATTATAAAAACAAATTAAGTAATTTTATAGTGCTTGCCGTGTTTGATCGGCCGCAATCATCCGATAAGACTCACGTGTAAAAATAAACAATGAGTTGCATCCAATAACGATTTCGCCGTTACGTGAAAAACGAAATGAATTTTCATATGCTGTCCATAAAGCTAAAGATCACGCTAAGGAAATATTTACGCGTCGAATAAATTTCTGCCACGTTTCTATTAACTACATTTTATTATTAAAATTTATTACGAATACATTTCTGAATAATTCATGTTTTGTTAAACAATAAATAATAAATGAATTTCATTAGAAATTTTTTAATAAAAGATATTTCATTAGTGTTATTACTAAATGGAGTTAATAAATAAATAAACATAGTTTCTTTGTGTAGTGTATTTATAATGTGTAGGATTAATTGTAGTATAAATATAACGAAACGAAGCAGATAAGTTAAAAGTCAATTAAAAAGATCTTGCGAATAAGAAAATGTCTCCCTGATTTTTTTCAACTTCAGTCATTTCCTTTCTCTTCGGATTAGTTACTTGTAATAGGGTTCGGCTTTCACGGATCCTATAAAACTTTCTGCAGAACGAAAACTCTTTAAGTGATTACTTTCCAGTGTAGTGTGAATATTTTTAAACAAGATAACTATGTTGAACCACTATTTAAGTAATGTTCCTGACGAATTACTTTAACACAATTAAAACGAATTCCGTTTTATTTAAAAGTGAAATAACAATGCTAGGCAAAAATTTCCTCTAATTTTAAGAAGATTTTCCATCACGCAAGAACTCACACTGCAAATAAAGTCGTGCTTGCCTGGTTTGAACCTGCGATATTTGATTCAGATTAACATGCTCTGACGTTTTGGCTATCTGGGAACCCCATGAGATTTTTTCTTATTCCGAGTTCAAAAATGATTAACTCTTTAAAAGCAAGCATTTATTTATTTGTGTTCAAAGATTTTGTATATTTTATAGATTTAATTAAATAGTTTAATCGGTTAGGTCGAACTATCTTCAATTAGAATTGAACGGTTTAACTTCCACAAACCAAATTATTAAGTGAAATTATAGATAAAAAAAAACCTCATTTTGGTGGTACCAAACTGAGTTTCTCATTTTTTTCTTACTAGTATAAAATTAAGAATTCACAAAATCTTATCTCTTGGTATAGTATGTCGGTGTTTGTGAGATTATGCATACACTTTATTATAAACAGAGCTTGTCAAAATATTTTATTTACTTTAACTAAGGTCGAAGACACTTATCAGCTTGACAGCCCGCTGACAGTTCTATTTCTATTTCAGATCCATCTTCGTTGAAATGATAGTTATTATTTTATCCTTTCAGTTTGTCCGTCTATAAATCTACACGTTTGTTATCGATAGTCATCAACCTTTAATAACCGAATGAAACATACCTAAGGTACGCTTCAAATAAGAACTTAACAATCTCCTGTAGCAATTAAATTGAGTTGGAAACACTTTGAAGCTATACTGAACCCATACAAAAATAAACACCGAAATCGCTTCTAAAATAAAAAGTTATTTATCTATAATACTATTATAAAATTATTGGATTTTTTGTATATTTATAATGGATAAATTTAAAAAAATACTTATCCGAATTGAAATTTTTCTTTCACCTATAGAAAGCTACATTATCATCGAGTAACATTGGCTATACTTTATATTATATAATAATAATAAGAATAAGCCGAGATGGCTCGGTGCTAAGAGCGCGTGAATTTTAACCGATGATCATGGGTACAAACCTGGGCAAGCACTACTGAATTTTCATGTGCTTAATTTGTGTTTATAAGTCATCTCTTGCTTGACGGTGACCAACCCACATTGGAGCAGCGTGATGGAATAGACTCCAAAACCTTCTCCTCAAAAAAGGGAGTAAAGACCTAAGCCCAGCAATGAGACATTCACAGGCTGATATAAGATATAAGAATCACTTACTATTTTGAAGACGTTCCAAAATAATTAATGACGATTAATGAATATTATACATGTATGTATATATTATATTTTAAAACTATACATACTAGATCTCATAAATAGACCGGTTTCCTTTTATTTACTGCACCCTATAGATGCGCGGCAGGTTTACCGAAATTGTTTTCAAGTGGTTCTGTAGCGTCAGTTATCGAGGTATTGTATTAAGATACGACATACGAAACAATGGGTTGATGTGTCGACGATTTCATTCATTTCCATGGATATAAAATCCGTTTGTTGTTCCAGGGTATAAGCAATATTTCATTGCGAGGCTTTGTGAACCAGAAAAAGAGAAATATTAAAAATATTTATCAACCATTAAATGTGACCAATTAATTATGTATAAATGTTTAAATTATCAAATTGCTTAACAGTTAGTTTTCGATCATCACAACGTTTTTATTTAGTTCGCATAGTTTTTATTTAGTTCAATGAATGTATAGTACCCTAAAGGCGCCTTTATTTCAATATTCTAGGGGTCATTAACGGCATCGTTGTTGTCTGGACTTATTATCGTTTAATTTATGACTACATATTACCGCTTGAGGCGCCATTAAGCCGTGCGGGGAAGGCCGGAGGCTAAATAAATCTACCAAAACTTCAACGATGAAATTCTATGACTCATACGTCCCGCGGCGCTCGCCATGTGCACTTGTTTGTATTAACTTTATATTACTGTATCAAGTCTGGTGACAGCCAAGTTAATGGTCGAATAAAACATGCTTGAATGAACTCTGGCCTGGTTATTTATATAATCATCATAATTCGATGTTACGCGAACGCTTAATTGCATGATTAATTGGGTTAATTTGATTTAAGTATTAAATTTTAAACTAGTAATTCTATTAATAAATATTATACAAATAAATTACTTTAATGTTTATCGATCTGGTTTTATTTTGGTAAGTCGATATTTAATATGTTTTGTAAAATTGATTCGTAAGTCTTGTTGCTAGTTTATGAAGATATGAATCCTTAAGGCCCTGGGTTAATCGGCAGTCAGGTCAGTCAGTTAAAAGTAAAAATTTCAACAATTTTTAAAAGTAGGATAAAATAATAGAAAATAAATCATTTTTTTTAGTAATCTACGAACGAGTTGACATCAAAACATGTTCCATCACTTAATTGTGATTAAAAATTGTATTATAAAGCAATTATAATTTAATTATTTTAAATAATCCAGCCGTACAAAAATAAAACGTATAACTTACACATATATATTATTCAAGAAATACCAACTCAGCTGCATATACATTAAAGTTCATTTTACTTTGAAAGAATAATCGCAGATTACCTAGACATCCAGACGATAAGCTGAGTCGTTATAGAGGTTGTCGTAGACCCTCAAAATATAAACATCGGCCAGATGTCGCAGATAAGCGAAGAGAGCTTTTTGCCTTAATGGCAGATTACTTTAGTCGAATGTACCCCTATCTGTCCCCTGCGATCCCATAGAGTATTGAAAAGCCATCTTAGTTCAATAATGCTGAGAATATTTGTAAAAAATATATTAATATTTAATTACTATATAATAAAAAAAGATTGATTACTAAAATATTTTACTCGATATAAGGTTATAAATGTGATAAAAGTTACTGGAGTGAGGATTCAATTCTTTGTGTAATTTAAATTTCGGAAAAGAGTAATTATTATTTATTGTATTTCTTGTTGGTTCTTCTCGGTACAGTCTACATTCCGAACCGCTGGGAAGTTTAAATTAATCTTGTAAAACGATTCGAATGTACTCATAAGAGTCTGTTGATTAATGTATCTTTTGATTTTGATGTTGAATTAAAATTAAATTATATATTGACCATTTTATAAGCATCAGTAATGAAATGTAATCAGTAGATGAAATGGCTATATCATAGTGTTTCATGTTTGGAGGTAAGGAAAATATCCCAAGAATGCGTCGGATGGCTTTCTGTTACATTTACGCGGACTTTATAGATGATAGCACAACTTGGGAATGACAAATCACCTTCAGGACATTTCGTACGATAAATAATTATTGTAAGCAAGTTGAGGATAAAATAAATATATTATGTAATCCCTCTGAGTCCGGTTTTAGTCTTTACGATTCTTCTTACCTTTCCCTTAAGTGGAGATTAGGCGGATCAGCAATTTATGACAATTACGGTCCGTTTTAATTTTTAATATTTCGATTATTTACAAGTATTTATTTATTTATGGCAATGCTTAATTTATACATTTAATCCTGACATTTTGACCTTTGTTTATGATGCTACCCGGATCAACACAAATCTAATGTCACATCGTTTGTGTAAATCCAACAACTCGCTGAGCCTGTAGGCCGTAAAACACAAACATACAAGTACGAGTATATACAAATTCAACACCTTAAACTTTCATGACTACTATCTGAGATACAAGACGACTCTTTGTATAAGTTTGCTCGATATTTTTAATCTACTTGTCCTTATTAATATTATAAATGTGTAAGCGAAATCGTTTGTTTGTTAAGCTTTAACATTATATTTACTTAACTGATCATCATGGATGATGGAATGACGCCTTGGAATTACTTTGACAGCATACTTGACAAAAGTATATATTTTGATTTAGATACAAACTACGTACTTGTTTATTACTAGTTTTCATCTCCGCATGAGGGAGAGGAGAAGTTAAATACTCTATATCCTTTTCTGAATCATAGACAACGTGTATTTAAAAATTCAAGATACCAAGATATATATAAGGTAATCCTTTAAATCATTAAAACGTGAAAACATAACAAAAAAAAGAAATACAGAAATAATTTTAAGTCTGTCCTGTATAGATAAGTGTTTTGTAGCTTATTTAAAATTCAAATGATTGAATTGATGAAAATAAACTATTAATATATACTTCTTATATAATTATAACGGTAATATAAACGCTACGTAATTGGTTACGGACTCACAGGCATGCAAATAGTTGATTGTCTTTACTTCTAACGCTTACGCAAAGCAATTTAGTTCCCCTTGAATCTTCTTGAATCTCCATTTATATTTCTAATAGTTTAGTTGTTATATTTGACCGAACTGGACGACAATCTTATGCAAGTGTATTTTATCATGCTTGATTGAAGTGTAGGCCGACACGCTTCACATGCTTTTCGAAGCACGGCATTGTAACATTATCAACTTTCTAACTTCGAATTTCAACCTGAGATCTCAGAATGCACAGCCCTATAAACTAACCACTGAACCAACGAGTTGGATAACTATAGCTGAATTCTACTTACAAGTAATCTAAATCTAATCAACACAACATAAACCACACAAGATAATGGTCAATGGTTCTCGTCAAAGAATTTGCCCCAATTCACCCGGGTTTGTCTGCGCTAATAAGGTTTGCCTAATGAATACAGGGAGGAGTTCATCCTTAGTTGTCTGGGTAATTAACAACTGAGATAGGAAATATTAATATTTATAAGCCTCGGGGTCGAGAGCAAATTTTCGTTATACGTTTTAACAACACCGAAGTGGCGATGAATTTAACACGTTGCTTATAAACAAGTAATATTTGTATTTCAACTGTTATTATTACTTGATCGAAGTTATTATTACAATTAATTATTATTATCATAGAAATATTTTTATTCGTAACATATAAGAAACTTGAGATTTATTCAAATTCAAATTTATTTATTTTATAATCGAAATAATTTATTTAAACATACAAATTAATTCAAATGAAATTCTTAATGTAATAAATACTTTAGACATATTATAAAACCATTAAGATTAATGTAATATTAAAATTTAAATTATTTTTGATTACAAATATTAGACTATGATTATCTTACAATATGTATATTATAGTAGTAATGCTTGTAAGTTTTGAAAACAATCTCTGAAACTACTTACCCGATTACAAAAAATCTTTTACTTCTACCAATGTTTGGAATGAAGCTTCAGGATGGCTATATAGGCTTAATATTATTCCGCTAAAAAGAAAACATAAATCGATATTATTTATATTTGAATGCTTTCTGTGTCAAATTTTGTAGAGCTTCAAATCTGTAAAAAAGTTCACTTACTACTATAATAGTCCATATTACAGTTAATTGATAAAATATGATTAAAATATATATTTAAAATTAGTTTCAATATTTTATACAGGCAAGACCACGTCCCCCGAGTTTTGATATTAAAAATAAATAAAATAGAAAGCAATTTATTAAACAATATCAAGAACAGCAACCGCGAAGGTAAATATAATTTTAAAGTTTATTGAAAAGGTTTGGATACTTTGTAATATGATTTTTCTAAGAAATAATGTTTTAATTTTACTTTTAAATGCCGATACCGGGAATCGTCTATGTGATCTGACAGTTTATTTACTTAACATAATTGTACTTCATATTTCTTGGAACCCGTAGTAGTATTCATAGTCATTGTTAAAACACTAAATTTTTTTGGATTAAATATTTTTTATTGAACGATATTAAAACTGTAATAATATATAACATTATAACTACTTGTGATGTTTGTTTTTTTTATAAACGAGGGCTATCAATGTCAGCGATCGCATTATCCATAAAGGCTCACGTCGTTAAACTCGATCTTATTTTCATTGTTCCGACAAAAACAAATCGTTTTATGTTAGAATTTAAATTTCAGTGTTCCTGAGGGGTCGGACGTCCCGCGTGTAATAAGGCGATGTTTTTATTACTTGGGGCCCATCTAATAAGCGGACACTGGCTGTTTGCGTACAAACAATCTCATCCCATTTCGTAATTTTACACCTATATCCGCTAGCTCTGCTAACAAAATTAGACGACTGAATAAGTTGAAAATATAAGACGTTACTTTATTACGCTATGAATACTGGATTATTACAGCTGTTACGTTATTAAACGGCTTTACGTATAAACGCTATCCAGCGGGTGTTTAGTTAAAAATTGATATAGCTCTTTCTACTAAACCGTGGGCGATATCTAGTTGAAAAATAATTAATTGTAAAAGCACAATATTTGTATTTTATTTAGATATACATATATGCGTATAGTTTGTGTTTGAAATCTCCTAAACGACTTACAAATAAATCAAAGTAAATGGTATAAAAAACGACAATAAATCCTGAGCTATATCTTAAGATTGTCGAGAATTGAAATAAAATGAAAGTAAAACCCTCCGTTAAATTTAAATTTTGTTACGAAATTTCATTATTATAATGTGATGCCATTTAGACAGACGCTATGAGACAACCTTGCAGAGATGTCACGATTTAGGATTTTGTTGTCGGGATCTTTGCAGTGGAACCTGTTTTACATTTCTCTAAGCGGTGATTTTGTTTATAAAATGTATACTTCTCTATATTTGTCTTGTTTCCTTATATATAGTCTAGATATAATAAGTGCTCAGAAATTTAATGCATAGTTCAGTTTTTGATTTCGTAATAATCATGTATAACAAACATACATTGTTCATCAAATTCGACAACCGTTAATAAGACTGAGCGTTTAGTCTTTTCTAAATAGGAGTAGAAAAATAATTCAAAACCTCCAATTGTGCCTCTCATCGTCTCCCCTTTGAAAAAACAGCGAAGTATCATTAGTAACCTATACCTCAGCCGTCAACTCCAGACCGCTTATCCACATCCTTTATTGCGAAGTGCATGCTTTACCCGGATATCTCCCCACGAATTGGTAAAATAAAAATACATCGTATTGTTGTTAGAACGTTAAAGTCTTTCGGATTAAAATATATTGTAGCCTATCTTCGATATATGTTCAAGGCCTTTCATATTTTTTTTAATAAATCATTCAGTTGTAATCATACTTAATCAAAATGTAACATATATAATATAAAATGTCACAAAAGCGAGTTAGTAGACCGAGACGTTCACGTTGACGGCTAGTCGAGCAACCAAGCGATTAATGAGTGCCATCATTCATGCGAGCAATCATGATTCATGACACACAACGAGTACATGAATCGCGTATCTACAACATTGTCTCCGTACACACTGAACTAAGACACAAATTAATTCAGTGCGATTGATATTAAAATGTAAATCCGGACCGAGTGAACGCCGGTTGACAGTAAAGATCCAAGGAATTACTAGGCACGTATAATTAAATGCGACATCAACATCAAGCTCGGCGTATTATAACTGCATTATCTGCTTAATATTCATGAGTGGGTAACTTCTCTCAAGTGAAACTGTGACGAATTCAGCGACTTATCCGCCGCATCAAGTTCGTCCCATGAATATGTAGCCACATGAGACGTCTAAGATAAGCTTTCTTACATGCAGTGGTGTGGATTGGAAAATTTATGCCGAGCCGCTTTAATTCAGTTTGTCTTCAGTCTTCAGTCATCCCTCATATGTTCAAGATTCACATTTATAATGAGGAAATGTTACTAAAAACATATTATATTAATATTTAATAATTATGTTTAATTTAATAATAATTTATGTTGAAAGGTAATGGAATAGTTACATTTATTTTTAATTATCCTGTTCAAGATTAAATGATATTATGCCAAATTTTTTTTTTTATCTTTTTATAGAGGGATTAATTAATTAATGTTAATTAATGCTAGTTGTCTTTTACATCGTGCTATAACAATGTATTTTGTAACTACTTAATAAGGCTTGGCTGAACAATGACACGATCTGACAGTACATAATCGGTGGTTATATTAGAAAGTCTCACAGTACCAATACTACCGGGTAACCCCAAACATCTCCTAAACTAAGAGTCTGAAAGAAATTGCTAATAAGCGATACGACCTTATTTTATGCGGAATACTATTCTGTTTGTATATTTATATTTTCTTATATCTATAATTTGTGTTATGTGGTAAATATAATAATAAATACTTACAAGTTGGAACAAATGCGATATGCTCTTATAAATTACAAAAGGATCCGGATTAACCTCGGCCTATGGAATCAGTGGTATCGTCTAAATAAAAATCAATATCAGAATTGGTTTCGAGTTTCTTCACAATCCATTTGCTCTAAGAACGTAGTGCTTTCTGTACGAGTTCTTTGAGACTCTTATTCCAAGTTCCTTTAGGACTACACTTGAGAATATAAGCGGGGCCTTTAGGGTCCTGCATCCGCCCCTCTGAGAAATACCCGAGATAAGAGAGACGTTTTGGCGCCATTCATGTTTATAGCAGGGCAAATGGCCCTAGAATACGGCACACTTATTATAAACAAGAACCCACACTCACACAATATAGGTATTTAAAAAGGATCAGCCATACATTGAAATGTCATACTCACATGAATGCAAGCGCTTAAACTTTTGTGTGGAATGTGAAAACTTAAGCAATAAAAACTTTACTTCTTTAATGTTAAAGCTTCGCGAAAGACTGAAAATTTCAAGTTTTGCGAACTGATGTCGTAATGGATACTAATAATGAATTGAAAATCGTCAAATTTTAAAACAATTAATGCATGAATGCTTTTTGAAATAATTAAAATTATGCATAAAAAATGAACAAAACGTTAAAATAGTGGAATATTTTTGTGTCACAAACGGTATTTAGTTAAACGCTAATTTCATTCCTTCTGTCATCATTGATTTGACATACAAAAGAATAAGACACGTCATTGCTTAACTAATGACACCCAGAATAACTTATAAAGGTTAGGTTAGGTAAAGTCGTAATCTTTGAAATATTAATTAACATGGCATATTGTGAATGAAGATTCGAGGATACAAACATAAATAGTCATTAACTTAATGTTTATTTAGCTGTTTATATGTATTTTGCATGCCGTATGCTAATTTATTATTTATTGTTACCCCAAGTAATTGATTCAACTGCTCTTATTTTCTTATCAAGGACTAGCGCTTGTCCCGCGGCTTCGCCCGGGTCATGATAGAAAATCCAGTTAAACTGGATAAGCGTAATTGTCATATTTAAGCTGTGATCAAGCTTGTTGAAATAACTAATATTTACAATACTTTTGTATTTATGGTATTAGGGATATATAATGAAACTATAAATAAGGATAAAACTAAACAATTTAATGTAAACATTGTTTGTTTTAGGGTTCACCTAAAACTAAGAAATAGGTTACCTTAAAAGTAAAAAGTAACAATGTATAAAATAAAAAATAAAAATATTACTTAAGAAGTTAAGACTTATAGAACAAAATTAACAGCCAAGTTGATAATTGCAACATAGACAAAAATAAAAAATAAAAATGTTTTGGTTTTGGTCACTCGCAAATAGCCATTGTAACTACAAAAGAAGCAGTTATTTTGAAATCACACGCAGACGAACTGTCTGTCTGAATTCTATTTATTTGTATAGATATCATATTTATATAATTAATAATGTATTTATGTTATGTAGTATTTCAATTTATAATATTTTTATATACCTACATCTATCAATCTGTAATAAATAAAAGTATACGTGAATGTGTGTTTGTATACAAAATATATATATTTTAATATTTTTACCTAACAACCTTTTGTACGTCTTGACGTTGGCTGGTTGAACATGGAGTTAAGTTCGCCTAGTTATTCAAGCAAACCATTTAACTGGGAACAATAATAATTGGCACCATTTGGTGTCGTTAAAGCAAATGCTTTCAACGCCAAGGATTAGGGATCGCAAATTATTTATATGGATCCGATATATTATTTTAATTGATATACAACTTACAAAGTTATTAAGATGTTTCTACTGTTGAATTGATTCGTAATTAAATAAATTTTTGAAAAAATATTTAATCCATGAAACCTATAACGTCAACTCAAACACAAAATACGCGACTCATAATTAATTTTTTTTCTTTTATAGATTCATTTATTTTATTTACAGAACACTTATTTCACTTTAATCATTTATATTATGTACATAAATTATATATAATTAATCGTTATAGTTATATTGAAAATTCAATTCTTTTGAAACTCTATAACTTTATTTCTTGTATAGGGAAATTTCTTTTTGAATTTTTGCGGTCAGTTACACAGCGATAAGGCTTTAATTTGTAGACGTTCCTTTGTACTCTAGTGAAAACTGATACACACAGAGCCATACTGAAAATGTCCGAAACAAAAACGGGCACAGAGGCGCACTGAGGCCTCGGTTTAGAGGGCTGTCCTCGAGGGAACTTGCCAAACAAACTTTTTGTTTTATCAAACTGGTAATACTCATTTTTTGTTTTATTGCACGAAAACACCCGAAATTTACGACCGGTCACTTTACATTAATTTCACATTCATTACGAATTCGAATCGTGACGTTTTGCGTTAAGTGGGAAACACTGATAAATATAATTCTCTTATCACATGACATACGTAAAATATGTTAATGTTAGATTATTATTAATAGTTATTATTATTATGACATCTTACGCAAATATTCGTCTATTGTTCAAAATTGTATCGTTAGCAGTTAAAATAGTAATTGTTTTATCAGACATAATTGAACGAGACAAACGAATTTACATATAAATATTGTTTAGTGGATAAATAGTTATTACAATCACGTGTTTCTTTTTTCGAATTTCAAATAAATTATGATAGAAATAGAGAATTCAATGTTTAAACGCTTAGAAGTAAGGCCGTGAGTCTTTTGTTTTTTCTTATCAGTCAGACTGATCAGCTGCAGATCATAAGGTACAAAGTTAGATTACCAGATATTTTTAAGTATCTAAAAAGGAGTAGAAACGTAAATTTTAACAGCCAAATGATGTAATGATGTAATGAAGTTGACAAATTGAAGTGTTACATATCATCGGAAAACAGGTATGGCTGTGGCAACTGAGATAGATCTAAATTCAGACATTGCGATCCTGTCGGAGTGTGTGAGTGAAAAAAAAGTGTTTCCGCACAAATTTATGAACTATGATATAAAAATATATCTTACATAATTCACTTGACCTAGCTATTTACCACTCTGGTGAAAAATATTCAGTAGCACATTATTTTTTCTGTAAAAATATACAAAAATCTACGGTTTTTAAGTTGTAACAGTTAGTTCATCTTGAAATTAAGGCTCATCCAGCATCGGACAAAGTAAACCGCATACCGCGTACATTAATGAAGATTAATTGTTGACGACAAAACGCTATGCATACAATACTACGCGAATAAACGACGGCTAATGAAGTCATATTACTGTATGTATTTAGATATGAGAGAGAACATAACACGTATATTAATGTTCATATGTATAATTATCATATATAATGTAATTATATTTATTTAGGTTGTGTGTTTCATTTATATAAATCTTATTACCGTTAATACGCACTGGTTCTGATTTTGTCCTTCTATTGTTACTCTAAACAAAAGCTGTTATCGGCTAGCTTATATGGCAGAAAATCCGGAGGTTCATGGTTCAAATCCCGTGTTTGAAATTTGGTATCAAACACGTAACGCTATCGAACGATGCTTAATCTGTTTCGATTGTGTAGGATCGCCGTCATATGGGACTATAAGAGATAGAGAAGATAAATTACCGACGCATTTGGGCTATAAAATTAGCTTAGCTATAATTTAATTATCTATATAATCGCCTTAATCGATTTTTGCTCAAAAGAACTTTATGCGATTTAAAAAACCATACTGTGCACGATGCAAATGACGAAGCAATGGTGCACCTTTATAATTGTATTAAGTGTGTTACTTCTTTTGACCATAACTTGCACGTATTGCCTGTTACAAAAAATATTAAAGGTTAGAAATATTTAGTCAAATTAGAAGATATTTTAATGTTTAAAATTATATGTAGGTACAATGATGTAATCACTTTAATGAACTTGGTATTTGTTTTTCGACTCTGTAACATGTGGGTGGTAAATTCTGATATTATACGATACATTCGATAATAACCTATGCATAGTTTTCCACGAATATGATAGCTTAACCAAACTTGGTTGTTTGTGCACAACGATACAATAACATGACTGCCTCCATACTACATTTTACGAGATAGATATTTGTAAGAGCCGAACTATCCCAGTGGTTAGAATATGTAAATCTTCACCGAATATAGCGAGTTCAAAACCTAGCAATTTCTTTCCTTACAACCTTTATTAATTATTGTATGTGAGTATAATATTGAATTGTGAGTATAATAGTTAAACTTTTTTCTCTCCTTTTGTAATCTCATATTACATTTGAAGAAAGAAGACAAGCATTGTGTAACAAAACAACCGAAACCAGAAGCTGACACTATTTGACATTGAGTACACATATCAAGCTATACTGAACTCAACCGAAAAATGTCATCAAATTATTTTATATAAATAAAAGATTTATACCCAAACAAACATAAAAAATATAAACGGACGAATTATAATAACTACGAATTATACTAAAATAAACACCATTACGATATGTTTCTAAAACCATTATTCTTAAAAATAATAATTATTATTCTGTTATCATGTTCACGAAACAGCATCAGATTAATTGTATAAACAGAAACATCAAAGGCTCTTTACAAACATGTTACTTGAATCGACCAAAATAATTCCTAGCTGTGATGACAATTATTATTATAGAATAACAGTTTGTGCTATGTGCCTATTCTATAGGCGGTTAGCAGGGAAGTATCACATAGTTTCTATTAATAGTAACATTTATTAAATTGAACTGCCTCGTTGGTCTTATGGTTTGATGAAAGGCCGCAGAGCCGGAGGTCCTGGGTTCAATACCCAAAAAATTCTTAGTAGCAGCCCGCAGTCTGGAAGTTGGAAGTGTGTACACTCCCGTGCCTCGAAAAGCACGTAAAGCCGTTGGTCCTGCGCCTGAACTCATTCCGGTCGTGTCGGAATGCCGTCACTGCACGTGCACTTCTGCACTTTAATATCTCCTTCATAGTTGGCTAATCTCTCTTGAGATTGGCCGCCGTGGCTGAAATAGGTCTGGAGGACAGTATTATTATTATTAACATTGATTAGTAACAGTTACAGCTTCAATCGACTGCGTCTGCGCTCGACAATTTTGTGATTTTGTGATATTTTATATACCAATTGTCCACCTGATAGTGGTGACTACTGTCCATAAAATTGGGGATGTAAGAAACTTTACCCATCCTTACATCGCCAATTCCCTACCAACCTTGGGGACTAAGATATTGTCCCTTGTGTGTGAAGTAACACTGGTTCAGTCAATTCAAACCGAAACATAACAATACTTATTTCTGTTTAACGGTATAATACCTAAGTCAGACGGGCTTACCACCAAGTAAATGTATCAGTCTAATCATAATTTGTATTTATATACGACTCATTCCGCATATAAATTTTATACACAGAAGCAAATTATATTTTCGAAATAAATAAAATTGAATTCTTTATTTTTATTAAATTTATTAAACCGTAATTTAGTTGAGATAAAATAAAAGCAATATTGGGGTGCACTTTAAAATATTAAAACTATACAATCGTTTTCGGCTAAAAATATTCAAATACGAATTGATAGCTCTTATTCAGAATATTTAATCTATTTAAGTGTCCTAACGAAATTTATTTCATTACAACCCTTATAGCAGCCAATGAAACCTCTGGGTGTCGTTCTAAAACATTGTCGAAGACCCAATACTCAAAGTCAGTTTTAGCTTCGACAGCGTGAAATCATTTATCTAAAAGCCGCTCCCATCCGCTATCAAAACTAAATCAAGTAAGGCGAGAGGCATAAACTCGACCGCCCTTGTAGTTAGATAAAATGTAAAGGGGAGTTTGATTCACTTGTGTGACAGCGCACGTACTAGCGTGCCGCTCGTCAACGAGGCCTCGTTACACGTTTCTATACTGGAATAGCTTTGTTTTATATTCTGTTACATTATATTATAGATATTGTAAAACAGTTGAATAACAAAAGACTTTTTTACAATAATACCCTGTAAAGCCCTTTGGTTTATAAATGTAATGAATAATTATTGTGTATTAGTAACCGATCGTTTGACGAGTACCGATGAGTTACGGGTAACGAGCCGTTAAAGTAATTCCTATTAGTTCTTGTTCACATCACATGTTACATGTGAAAAATATACACGTACGAATGTTTTTTTTTATAGGGACGCTTTTGAATTACGCCTCGTGGACCATTCTAAATCAATTAATATTTTTTTACATATAATCGTGTGTTTTTCTATCAAATAATAATGGTACTCATGAAATTCATTTTTTAAGTAATTGAGCTTACTTATAGTAAGTGGGCAGAAAGTGTTAAATTAATAGCTCACTATAATTAAAGCAGTAATATATGAATTTTATAAAGTATTACTACTTAGCGAAAAAGTATAATTGATGAGTAAGTGATAAACACTCTGCACGACTGCACAATACCCTACCAATTATAAAATTTCAGTACAAAAATCATTTTGATTATGGTAATTTTGCCTGACGTTTTTCATTTATAAATTTTTACTATAATTAAATGCTAGCACCAAAAATATTTACGACAGGCAACGGTCGATAAGCACGTCACGACTGATATGTCAGTATTAATTACCTATATAGCCTTCGTATCTACGTACTCGTAAGTTCAATTTTATTCGTAATATCGCATTTTTTAATGCTACAGTTAGACGTTAAGGTTGTAACTAAACGATATCGTTTGAACAAGCGGGTTCATCTCAAGATGAGCGAGCACAGCATCTGGCTTGGTAATTAAGAACATCTGCCTACGTTCAATTTTGAAACCCAGTGGATGAGACTTGGCCCGTACCCCGTCGGGTCCATTTGGGAGGGTAGAGCAAATTGCTAAACTTTCAATTAAAGAGTTGTTATTCAAACCGCTCCCGGTTCCTCGACGGAATTATGTTTTATTTCGAAGCGAAAACTCTGATGGATACTTATTTCCCATTCTACTTAGCACCAGTTTAATCTTAAAAGAAACGAGTCGTAGCAATTTATGTTAATAATTGTTTCTTTTCTGTATTCAAATTTTAATTAAAATGTCTTACATATTTTATAGGTTAAAAGTAATAATTATAATATTAATAAAAACGCTTCTTATTATAAAAGTAAAATTTTGATATAAAATGTATATTTCTTAACTTAACTTTAAAATTATTAAGGATACAATAACGAGATTTTTTAAAAAGAACTCGATGGCAAAGGAAAATATTATAAGACAATCAAATTGACGGACTGGTTGGCGTGGTTGGTAGATACTTGCCTTTCACGCCGAAGGTTGTGGGTTCGATTCCCACCCAAGACAGACATTTGTGTACATTAACGTGTCTATTTTTCCTGAGTCTGGGTGTAATTATCTATATAAGTATGTATTTACAAAAGGAAATTAGTATATGTAGTACGGTTTCCATAGTACAAGCTCTGCTTAGTTTGGGATTAGATGTCAGTGTGTGAATAATGTGGGACATTATTATTATTATATAGAATGTCAAAAACTAAGACAAAATAAAAATCATGTATTAAAATCGTCGAAATCTGATGCGTGTTTTCAATGTTTCACGGCAAAGTATCGTGGTGGTTAAGCTTTTTTTTATTTTACAGTAAATTTTTATGTATACTCAATTTACAGATATACGTGTATATATTTACTAAAAAACACTAGTGTGCACCACCAAAATTCTTTTAGCTATACACTATAACGTCGATGCTATGGACCGTTGGATGTGATCAACTGTTGGACCTTAACACGAGAACGATGAAGCCAAAATCTTTATTCAATATAAAAGATGTGCCGCGCCTACAATATCCGTCTTTATTTAGCTTGAAATAATTACCGAACCCTTACTGGAGGGATTATAAATAACACTACAAAAGAAACAATTTGATGTGACACAAAACGAGTCACAATTTAATTTAAAAATACATTTGTATTTTACCACATATGAAGCCAAGATGGCCTAGTGGTTAGAACGTGAACGATGATCGTGGGTTCAAACCCGGACAAGCGCCACTGAATTTTCATGTGCTTAATTTGTGCTTATAATTTATCTCGTGCTTGTCGGTGAAGGAAAACATCGTGAGGAAACCTGCATATGTCTAATTTCATTGAAATTATGCTACATGTGTACTCTACCCACCCGCATTAGAGCAGCGCGGTGGAATAAGCTCCAAACAAAGGCTGTTACTGGATTTGTATTTTAAATTATGCTGATTCATATTGAAGTCAAAACTTGTTTCAAACACATCGGTTTTGCTTTTTAAGTTGCTAACGAACACGAACGAACGAAGCCACAAACAAAAACTAGCGCATGAAACCACACACACAAAAGTAATGCTAAACAAAACCAAAAAACTAAACTTTAGTAAGCGTCCTGATTCTGAAAGTGGTAACAAATCCAAAATAGTGCTAACAAATGCAGAACTGCATTCGTAGAAAGTGTAAATGGATAGTTTGCGGCAACATTCGTGTCCGAGTTAACAGTTGCATAGCTGGCGACTGAATACGACGAGAATGTAAATAGGGACGAAGGTTCTGCTCGCAATCATGTGAGAAATGTGAGCCTGTTTGCTCACGACGTTTACTCATCCATCGTATAAACGTAGTGCACTGCTCCGCGTCGTATAATATTACTATTTATGTAACACTGCTTTTGAATTTGGAATTCGCATCATTTTAATGCATTCGTTGTTCGCTTTCTATGAAATGAAATGGTAATTGTTGTAACCAAATCTTGATGGTAGTTTTTATCCGTACCACTAAAACCTCAGCCGTTCACCCGCTAAGCAGTAATACTTATATTGCTGCTGTAACATTCACAAGGGACATAACATCATAGATGCCATGATTAATAGCAAATTGTCGATGTCAACCCACTTATCACAAATTCTACTGCCAAACAGCAAACTTACTGTTGTCGTGTTCTGTTTTCAAGAGGTGGTTAAGAAAGAAGGATGAGTAGATTAATATTTCTATCAACACCTATCTGAGTATAGGCGCTTATGACAACTTATCATCAGGGGGGCCATATGCCAGACTAGCTACAGTAAAAAAGAAGAAGACGAATTTATGTCAATGGGCGGAGATGATCACTATTAAATGGTCCATTGGTACTTTTATTTAATACAATTCACTTACTCATCAGCAGATCAACAAATCAAGACTAACTTAATATTTGACAGGTATCCCTTATGCCTCGTGAATCACCACTCAGAATGGATTTTACGGAAATTGACTCGCGAAGAGGTGAACGGGAACGGATTAGGGAGTCGATTGAATGACACTTTCTCAGAAAATATAAGTAAATATTAATATTAAGTAATAAGTTTTTGAAGAAAAGTACGTGCCCCAACTTTGGACTCGTGCAATATTCATTAAAACATATTATAATATTGTCTTTATTTAAGTTTAAATAATAGCGAATAAAATCACGTCATTAGAGTATTAGCAATCAGGGAAGCGATGTCTAGCCCGTACTCAGCCAGCCATTACTCGCTAATACGTCTACGGCTAACCGCCGGCTAACTGGACTTACGTCTTTGTTTTATGTTTTAATCTCCGATAATTACCCATTCATTTTGACATAATAAGACATATATCATTAACAATTTTTGAAACATTAAAACTATATTGGAAAAATAAATCTTATGAAAAGAATACAAAATTTTTTACGCATTAAAATTTCTAAGTTGAATCTTAAAATTATACATTTTCAAGTTTTAATAAAATATAATATTTATTGTGCTTCTTATTGATTAGCCTAACACCACCATTTTTAATGTAGTTAAATAAATGGTTAATATACCTAGAGTACTAGAACTCATGAGAAGAGTTCTAATTTTGAAATCATCTCATCTTTTCTATAAATTTTAGATTAAGTTCTTATTGATATTAAAACTTGCTCTCATTGTATATGGAATACATGGTCTTGAAAAAAAAAAATTTTTTTTTTTTATAGAATAGGAAGGTGGACGAGCATATGGACCACCTGATGGTAAGTGGTCACCAAACGCCCTTAGACATTGGCATTGTAAGAAATGTCATCCATCGCTTATAGCCAATGCGCCACCAACCTTGGGAACTAAGATTTTATGTCCCTTGTGCCTGTAATTACACTGGCTCACTCACCCTTCAAACCGGAACACAACAATATCAAGTATTGCTGTTTTGCGGTAGAATATCTGATGAGTGGGTGGTACCTACCCAGACGAGCTTGCACAAAGCTCTTTTTATTATTTCATACTGCGATCATGAAGTATCGTTTATTTTTATAAACATAACATAACATAGCATAATTAATTAGTAATATACTTGTTCTAAAAATAGTTTTGTAATCATTTTATATTAAAAAATAAACTAAATGTTATTACAATATTATTTTTATGAACTGCTCCAAGAAAGTTTTTTTGTATCTTGAACGTTTTTAGTTTGCGTGGCATTTTTTTTTATAGTATAAGTAGGCGGACGAGATGGTAAGTGTTCACTAACGCCCATACTGTCTATAGTGGCATTGTAAGAAATGTTAACCATCGCTTACATCGCTAATGCGTCACCAACCTTGAAAACTAAGATTTATGTCCCTTGTGCCTGCAATTACACTGGCTCACTTCAAACCGGAACACAATAATACCAAGTACTGTGGTAGAATATCTGATGAGTGGGTGGTATCTACCCAGACGAGCTTGCATGAAGCTCTACCACCAGGCATAAAATGCAGCAAAGTTATCTGTTAAGGGTTATATAACATGAAATCAATGATTTCGTAACCTGGTAACATTTTTCTCTTGATTCAGTTTTCTTGTCAAGATTTTTATTTCTTTTTAATTAAAACTATAAATTTTCAATGAAAATAATGCGTACATTTTTTTAATTTAAGCACGACTTTACAAGGATAACATTGAAAAATTTTCAAGTCATATTAAGTTACACTTCATCAGCTCATCACCGGCATTCGAACCAAAGTTGTTACAATATCACAAAACTACCCACATATGTGATAATAGTGTATTATCGATTTTAGTTAAATGTTTTATTATTAAATTGTATTCTTTTGTACTTTCGCATATAATATGTGTTCATTTTAATTATAACTTTAAATTCTCATGTAAGTGAATTTAATTCTTATGAGAATAATAAAAAATCTTAAACCAGAAAGTATTGAAAAATACTACTAAAATGTAAAATAAACAACGTTATTAGTGGAATAGATACGCTTAAAATCAAAAAATCTAAATATTTTTTTCAACATTGAAGCATTACACTTGCTTATTGATAGTCAAACCAGACACTATCACCGGTTCGGAAAAGGAACACCCAGCCCTGAGATGAATCGGCGGAAGAAACTCAGCGGGTTTTTTTTATATGTATCATGTTTCATTTACAAAAAAAAATAGCCATGCGGCTTAAAAACTATCGTATAATTCAATTAGATAAAGATTAATACTGTGTCAAATAAATCAAAGCTCTTTATATTCCAAGGCTTTACTGAATCTTTGTAAAAAAATATCACTCTTATTTATCTATTAAAGATAGATATGGTGTATATGTTGTAAAAAATGGCAATGAGTTAATATTAATATATTATGTATATAACTCAAAATACAATTAGCTAGCTATTTATTTTTTTATCTTGTAATTTATATATTTAATGAATTTATACGTACAGACATTTTTTATAAAATATAAAATTAAAATAAAAAGAACAAAATACACAATTTTAAATTACTTGCATATGCAAGTCTTATCAATTAATACTTATCTGTACGTCCACTCTCTACTAAGAATAAGAATATTATTCTACTTAGCATGTAGAGATGATCTTTTTACCGGGTTTTAATTTTTGTAATTTTTTTGACTTTATCTATCTATGTTTTTCTTACAGTACAGTAAAAGTAACAGCCTGTGAATGTCCCACTGCTGGGGTAAGGTCTCCTCTCCTTTTTGAGGAGAAGGTTTTGAGCTTATTCCACCGCGCTGCTCCAATGCGGGTTGGTGGTTTTCCTTAGACACTAGAGAATTATTCAAGTTTTTAATCAATATATCTACTTCACTAAGCGAAATATTTATACGTTTAAGTACTACTATAAGTAAATTAATTTTAGTATAATATTAGTAACAGTTTACAGCTAAAAGATTCGGAACCAAAATAAAATGGTGCATGTTATAGACACTTGTCGTTCGAATAATGTATTCCATGTATAGAAATGTGATAGAATTGTTTTATGATACTGAAAAATACAATGTATGTGGCCTCTTACACAGATATATGGCGCCTTTGGCAAGTAAAAATATTAAAATGACATAAAAAAAAGTTTTTGTTATTTTATTGGGCAGGATCATTTTTTATAGACTTTTTCGTTTGGCTGATTACTTGCTACTTTATTATTGTTCCTTTTTTCTTGTTAGTGCGTTAGCTTACCACATACAGTTTCTTGGCGCTATAAGAATGTATCGATGGCTTTTGAACGCTTAATATAATTTTTCTCTTATACACTTCAGGGCATCAACTGTTTGAAGCTTTTGTAATCAACGGGAACTCCAGGAAAAGATACAATTTTTCTTTATATCAAAGTCAATTCAATTATGTATATTACGGCTTAAAAGGCTTTTAAAATAATGTTTTTAAATCCTTGGGTAAAAGTTATATCGTTGTATCAATAAATGATCGGTTGTTTTTGATATTAATTTTGAAACATATGTAGGCTTTTTGTATTTAATTAATTTATACATACTACATAAACCCCGTAGACAAATTATAGTTTGAACGTTGTCCTAACCTTGAGACGTACGCTATACACTAACCCTGTTCTCAGCTCTTTCCTATGTTAATTAGATAAATTTCGTGGCTTAAATATAATAATTGACGTGAATTATTTGAGACACTAGCGGTAAATAAATGTTAATAATACTGAGTAACAGCGTACTAATGTTTCCTTTCGCCGCAAAAACTAACGCTTATATATTTTTATCGTATTATTTGGTATTTTAAGTAGCCACCACCATGTTTTTATCATAGTACAAGCACATATATGATATATATAAATAATTCTACTTCATTTTATGATACCAACTCATAAACCTATGGCTTCATTGTAACGAAAATTAGTTTATAAATTAATATACATCCAAATATAGTTTCGTTTCAAATTAGTCTTCTTACTGGTGGTAGAGCTTTATGCAAGCTCGTCTGGGTAGGTACCAACCACTCATCAGATCTTCTACCGCAAAACAGCAGTACTTGGTATTGTTGTATTATTGGAAGGGGGAGTAAGCTAGTGTAATTACAGACACAAGGGACATAACATCTTAATTCCCAAGGTTGGTGGCGTATTGGTGATGTAAGCGATGGTTAACATTTCTTACAATACCAATGTCTATGAGAGTTGGTGACCACTAACCATCAAGTGGCCCATATGCTCGTCTGCCTTCCTATTCTATAAAAAAAATCTACATTGCATCTGACGTGTGTACATAAAATAACACATTTCTTTTATTGTTATTTTACTCGGATACCAACCGCATACTTTTTTATTATTTTGATTCGTTGCCTCGTGGGAACGAGCTCACTGATTCTGGTCAGTCTGTAAAATCCGAATAAATTAAAAACCATAACATACATCTCGTTATTCCAAGTGCATATGTATTTTACAAGATTAATTAAATATATTAGTAATTTATATAAAATTGAATGTATATTGTTTCAGAAGCGTGTGTGAGGAAAGCTCTTGGCTCGATGCGCGCCCGGCGCCGTACGCGGGAGCATGCTTGTGCACCTGTTTGTGCTTAGCACCGCGCTTGCGGCGGCCACGAGCGGCAAACACGGTATGTAACTATCAAAACATCTATCTCGCTTCTAACCATATCCTTATATTGTGGATGATATATCTCGCTCTGTTTGCCAATAATAACTCAAGGGTCTAGCTTATACGGATGTAGATATCCTGGAGGTTTCGGATTCCGATCTGTTATGAAATTCTCTGTTTAAGTTTATCAATACAGAAGCATTTATTGGTTATTTATTGGTACAAAAAATACCACCAGCTGAAAAACTATTTATTATTCTTCGAACAATTGTTGTTTACAATTAAAAGATAACATTTTTTATTTAACACGGCCTGAAATAAATCTGCTATCAAGTAAATTGGGGCTTTTACCTTTTATAACTACAAAAGGTAATACATTTAATAACCAGCCATTCTATTTTACAAAATAATTACTAACCATGACTACACTGAATTATGTATGAAGGTAAAAAGTTTATACAGGTTTCCTTTATTGTTATTAGAGTGCACGTCACCATTTCATCATGGTACTGGTGGTAGAGCTTTGTGCAAGCTCGTCTGGGTAGGTACCACCCACTCATCACATATTCTACCGCAAAACAGCAGTACTTGTTATTGTTGTGTTCCGGTTTGAAGGGTGAGTGAGCCAGTGTAATTACAGGCACAAGGGACATAACCTCTTAGTTCCCAAGGTTGGTGACGCATTGGCAATGTAAGCGATGGTTAACATTTCTTACAATGCCAATGTTTATGGGCGTTGGTGACCACTTACCATTAGGTGGTCCATATGCTCGTCCGCCTACCTATACTATAAACAAAAAAAAATCTAGAAAAACCTATTATAATTTTAAGGATATACATAACAAATACCTGGAGAAGCGATAGTCAGTATCTTTATTCTTTACAATATATTTCCTAAGGCAACTTGTGGACTTTTGTTATAAATTGTACAAAAAAAAAAAAAAACAGTTAACAATAAGAGAAGAAAAAGATATTTTAATATAAGAATATAAATAACAGTTTTATCTTTGCCTATTTTTTGTGTGAGGAAAGGCTTTATATGATATAGTCTAACATTTATTTTAAATGCCTTTTTGGTAATGATTACCACGAAAAAGGTAATATAATTCAAATAACCTTACCATACACATATCAACGCTCGTCTTAATATAAAAGTACGCTGTATCATTTTACTTGATGGTAGGGCTTTGTGCAAGTCCGTCCGGGTAGGTACCACCCACCGGTCATATATTCTACTGTCAAACAGCAGTACTTAGTATTGTTGTGTTTGGGTTTTAAGGGTGAATAAGCTAATGTAACTATAGGCACAGGGGATGTAACATCTTAATTAAGATAGGTGGTGCATTGGCGATTTAAGGGATGGTAAATATTTCTTATAATGCCAAATTCAATGCGCGGTGGTCACCATTTACCCTCAGGTGACCCACCCTTCAGGTTCAGTCTACCCACCTAATACAATAAACAAAAATTACACTCCCGCGCCGCAGAAAGAACGCAAAGCTGGCACTGTACCTGATCTCTCTTCGATCCTTTAAGATCGGTCCTCTCGAACTATAATAGTGAAGGCTATGTCCTTCCATGTTATTAGACTTGTGTAATATTACAAATTTTCTATATAATCAGCAAGTATTTAAATTGATTGCCGCCGTCGAAATTCTATCAGTAGGGATATTATAATATCACATTTTAATACTTTACTAACAATTAGAAGATTATTTTCATCTCAAGTTCATAATAATTGTAATACTCAGTAAATTTCTTACCATTATTAAATATTTATTTAATTATTATAAAGGTAAAATATTAACTTTTAAAAATTTAAACATTGAAAATTCGATACGTTTTAAGTCGGAAAAGTCAATGGTTATATTATTTATGAACGAACCATAAACTATTAATATGAATATGAAGTTAAAATTTGTAAATATTCCAACTTAGGCTTCCTCCACTTTTTGAAGAGAAGGTTTGAACTTTATTCCACCACGCTGCTTAAATGTATATTGGTGGATTGTATTGTACGATTTTCATCAGACACATGCAATTTTTCTCACGATTCTTCCATCACCGAGAATATGATGATAAAACTCAGTGGTAGACGCCCACTTGAACTCGCAATCTTCGGTTAACATTCACGTGTCCTAGCCATTAGGCCATCAGCTCCTATATCATTATTATATAGAATGGTTTATATAGCTTGATATGCTTGAGGTTATTGTATCTGGTAAAAAGTCATTTATCAATGTTTGTCCTCATATATTAGTTAATAATTAAGGGCTAGTTAAAGGTCTACCAATCATTTCGTTTGTAGTAACGGGGACCGTATAATTAGTAGTCGTAGTGTCGTTGTTTTAGCTTGAAATTCCAACATGACTATGAATTTTAGTTCATGAATTTAACTTTAACATAGCTTATTTAAAAATATAGCTACGAGTATAAATTTTTATTTTAGATATATTTTATAGTCACATACATAATGACAATGTTTTTTTTTATTGTTGAAATATAATGTCAGCGTTCATACTCTTCACGTGTTCAATTAGAAATCGGTGGTCGGCAGTAAATTGTTGTATTGTAAATATATATATTTTAATTTAGGTAATTTTAATTGAGGTACCTACCTCGCCGGTGGTACCGGACCAGCAGTGCTATTCTGTTAGAACTCATCGTATCCCTCCTGTAAATATCGAAAACTTACTCGATACGCCTTATTGATGCTGGTATCCTTTAAATGTTATAATTACTATATTAAATGTCCAATCACTTTATGACATTTCATCGTGTCATCAGTATATTCTGTACGAACAAACTCACTGGTGGTAGGGCTTTGTGCAAGCTCGTCTGGGTAGGTACCACCCACTCATCAGATATTCTACCGCAAAACAGCAATACTTGATATTGTTGTGTTCCGGTTTGAAGGGTGAGTGAGCCAGTGTAATTACAGGCACAAGGGACATAAAATCTTAGTTCCCAAGGTTGGTGGCGCATTGGATATGTAAGCGATGGTTGACATTTCTTACAATGCTAATGTCTAAGAGCGTTGGTGACCACTTACCATCAGGTGGCCCATATGCTCGTCCGCCTTCCTATTCTATAAAAAAAAAAAAAAAACTCGAAACTCACCGCAGAAAACGGTCGTGAAATGACAGTTAGTGATATGCGACATTGATCATAATAATCGTAACAGAAAAAATTCATGCATCAAAATAGTATATCACCATGAGCTAGTTGTCAACATTTCTCGGGTGTGTGATGAAGTGTTCTTAAACTATCGCACTACTGATCGTGTCCCTCGTTTTTTTTTTCATCTTACAACCACCGTCCTTGTTTAAAAAATATAATAATAATTAAAAAAAACGTCTGTTTCATTTAAATATAATGACTATAAAACTTAAATAAAGTAATAAATAAAACGACAAATAAATATTTTTAAAATGCTTTTGTTATAAGAACATTAATTAGTAATGTCTTCCAGACCGATTTCGGCCACGGTGGCTAATCTCAAGAAAGATTAGCTAACTACGCAGGAGATATTATATTGCACAAGTGTGTGCGCAAACATAGGTGCAGGACCTCTGGGTCTGCGGCCTTACATCAAGCCACTAGACCGACGAGGCAGTCAGATTATTATTACATATCAATTGAAAAATAGAAGGAACTATTCCTTATTTCGAATAGTCAATCAATTGAATTTGAACTGCGAGTATAATAGTACACTAACGAGAAAACGCTAGACGAAAACTCCTATCATACATCACGGGCTCACTTATTCTGCATTTACAAAACTAAATGCAAAATTATGTGAAATTAGTATAACAATTGTTGTACAACAATGACACTGATTGCACTGGAGCTCTGTAATTGAAGCAAACATGTATAATTGTGTTGTGTTAATATTATGCTCAGGTTACTGTGATGATTTGTCGCTTGGAATTGTATGTGCTATGAATATATTTTACAAATAGTATTTTTCACAAACGGGTATTTTGAAATTATATCGTTTTCAATATCATTTGGTTCGTGTTTAACACTTTACCCTGCGATTACTTATATTACCTGGTAGGGCTTTGTGCAAATTTCACAGATTCTACCACCAAACAGCAAAACATAGTATTGTTGTACTCCGGTTTAAAGCTTATGTAGTTATTGGCAAAAAGAACGTAATACATTAGTTACCAAGGTTGGCGCAATGTCACAAATTACAGTGTCAAATTTATACCGGGTGGTAGTGACGAGCAATATAAAATAAAAATAAATAACACCTACTACCGGCTACCGGCCACCCTTGCTATCACGACACAAATGTACCGACAAATAATGTCTATAAAACTTATAATTAATATTGATAACAATTATTATTCGTTCTTTATTGTTAATTGATCTTGTATTTTTCTTATAATATTATGACATATTTTGATAGTTTAAAAGTTGTTAAAAATTATTTTACGACGTCACTTCTAAAAAATTAAGTATGTTTCAAAAAAGAAATTAACGATAAACTGGCTGAATCTCACGTTATATACTAATTAGAATACACCTATTACTTAGATTCTGCAAGTTGCTTCATTGTAACCTTATCATTTCACTACCGTATCGCCATGAAAATTCGTCAAATTGTTGTTCTTTTTCTTAATATGGAAATATATACTAGTTTTAAAGGAAATATTGATATCACAAATGATTAAAAAATTATATAAACGTTACTATTATATTATTTCACGATGTGACCACGAATTTTATATTAAATCGAAAGCATTTTTTCATTTCATTTTTTTTTTCCAAACATACTAAATGTTTCGTATATTAGCGTATACAAGCTCTTCAGATTTATATTATAAATAGAAAACAAGAAAATACCTGATGTCAACAAAATTTGTTGAAAGGTAAATAATAAATGTCGAGAGAATCGAAATGGTCTCATGCGTCCAATATCAATTATTGGTTGATGGGTAAGAAGGCTATCAGTAGAATTCCATTCCACAAACATCTATTTTTATATATGTGTTTGTATCCGCTGGAATTTTTTGATATCAAAGTTCGACTCGATACACCGAATATTACAACTTTAGGTAGATTTTCTTGTGTGTTATTTTAATACGAGTATAAAATTGAATCGATAAAATATCCACTATTTATTATTTTTGGCTCAGTTAGAAAATCAGACATAAAAATGATTTATTTGAGTAAACACTTGAAAATCATAATTTTAGAATATTAAATTAAATTTAAAGCTTTCACAGGTTCAAATGTATATATGTTATATAGCGTGTAAATCAAAAAATTTTAGCTCGACGTTGTCTTTTACTTATATAATCTTGTCTTGTGAGTGAGTGGTACCCAGACGGGCTTGCACAAAACCCTACCACCAAGTAGTTATATACATATATGTTGTTAATTTTATTTAAATTCCGTATTGTTTTTTTTAAACCTATTTTTCAAGTATCTCACCCAAGCAATAAGTAGATATAATGGTGTGTACAAAATGATTAGATCAATTAAATTCTTATATGAGATATTATTTATTGCATATATCTTCGGTAGTTCGTACATCAAAGCATCGGAAAAGACCAATTTCACTAAAACATAGTTGTAAATAGAATTTGTACTAAAATTATACTAACTGTAATAAAATTATAGTAACTAATTCCTTCTATAATATATATAATAATAATAATAATAACAATGTCTTCCAGACCGATTTCGGCCACGGAGGCCAATCTCAAAAGAGATTAGCCAACTGCGCAGTAGATATTATAGTGTACAAGCGTGTGCGCAAACACAGGTGCAGAGTGCTCCTCCCTCACTCTCATAATCCGATGGGACGGCAATCCGACACGACCGGAAAGAGTTCAGGCGAAGGACCAACGGCTTTACATGTTTTCCGAGGCACGGGATTGTACGCACTTTCAACTTCAAGACTCCGGGGTGCTACTGAGATTTTTCTGGCAGAAAAACCCAATAAGTTTTTATTGGCCCGACCTGGAAATTGAATCCAGGATCTCCGGGTCTGTTGCCTTACATTGAGCCACTAGACCAACGAGGTAGTCATAATATATATATATATTGGTAAGCGATGTCAGATGAAACGAAAATATAAACTAAAGTGCTTTTATGTATTAACTCGCTTCATATCACACTCGTAAAATGTTTGAAGACCTTGTTGATACGCTTCTTTTTTGCACGTGTTCTTTAAATGTTATAATTCTTATAGTCAATGTGTTTTATGCATATATTTTTTTGAAACATAATACTCACATATTCACGGACTGAAAGCTGAAAACCAAAGTAAAATAGCTGGTCCATTTCTTTCATTGTAAAATTCTATGTCCAAGGTTGTCTAGATGAAGTCACTATTAAGCGATAAGACCGCCTTATTGTACAAATATGTTTGTTATGATAAGTACTTCTGCATTTCCTTTGTATACATATTTGATGTACAGTTAAAGAGTATCGAAAATCTGTAGTCGTACTATAAATCTGAATCACGCTTTAAATATTTTCTCTAAATTGCTTTATAATCTTTTTATACAATCAACTACTTCTATTAGCTTGAAGAACTCCAGCAGTTACGCAAGTTTATTATACTGATCTTCATGACAAATATATCATTTGTATTTATTAGAGTTGTACGTTAGCTATAAAATTTCTTAGAATGGTGCATACATGTACGATATGAAGCGTTTTTCGATTTATAGGCATATTCTTTTGAATAGTCTTTTTTGGTACTGTCTGTAATAGACCTGTCTTGGTATTGGCCTTTGATATAAAAAAGTCCTACGACAAAGAAATTCTTTATCTTTACTTTCATTAAGTAACTACATAATTATAAACTAACTTTGCATTTAATTCAAAAATAACGATGTAATAAAATTAATAAATTCGTTTATAAACTTTCTTATTCATTCATACAAATTCAATTGACATGAAACTTAGATAAAACCATTATGAAATCAACTTTATCAAAGTAAGCTCTTTGAATCAGTCGACTTACAATATTACAAGTCAGCGAAACATGGAGCTACCATTGGTTTTGAATAAGGATTCTTCTGAGAGAAACCGATTAGACAAGAGTCTTACGGGCTCGTCTCAGAACAGTCCTCTAAAGTTATTTCCTTTGCTTTTATTTTGTTTGTTAAATTCTAATTTTGTACCGAGAACGAATATTCGTAATTTTTCTATCTAATAGTTAATAAAAGAAATAAAGAAAGAAAATAAAGAATTAATAAAAGAAATAAAAAAATAAAGAACACGTAAACACCAAAGATTATATTATACGGGTTCAAAACGAGGCAAGAACCATTGATTTCTATATGCTTACTTTAGGCTTATTAGAGGAGGCCTTAGTCCAGTAGTGGGACCTTTACAGTCTGTTACTTTTAATTGAAGTAATTAATAAATCACTCAAGTAATGAAACTCAGGTATTTCGCGTAAATATTTTCCTTTTCCATGGTGCTTCCTATATATTTAAGTAAGTAAGTAACAGCCTGTAAATGTCCCACTGCTGGGCTAAGGCCTCCTCTCCCTTTTTGAGGAGAAGGTTTGGTGTTTATTCCATCAATCAACAGCCAATCGTTGTCCACTGCTGAACATAGGCCTCTCCCAAGGTGCGCCAAAGCTCCCTGTCCTCCGCCTTCCGCATCCAGTTGGTGCCCGCCACCTTCTTAAGGTCGTCGGTCCACCTGGCTGGAGGGCGCCCTACGCTGCGCTTGCCGATTCGCGGTCTCCACTCTAGGACTCGTCTGCTCCAACGGCCATCGGTCCTACGACATACGTGACCAGCCCACTGCCACTTCAGCCTGCTAATTTTGCAAGCTATGTCGGAGACTCCGGTTCTTTTCCGGATAATCTCATTTCTGATCTTATTCTTCAAAGATACTCCGAGCATAGCTCGCTCCATAGCACGCTGAGCGACTTTGAATTTGTGGACTAGTCCCGCAGTTAGTGTCCACGTTTCGGCACCGTATGTCATGGCAGGTAAGACGCATTGGTTGAAGACTTTCGTCTTCAAACATTGCGGTATAGACGACTTGAGGACTTGACGAAGGTTGCCAAATGCTGCCCATCCCAAGCGAATTCTTCGATCGGCTTCCTTCTCGAAGTTGTTCCTACCGACTTGTATTATCTGTCCTGGGTAGGTATATTCACTAACAACTTCGAGAGGTTTCCCCACGACGTATATCGGTCCCGGCACGACATGTCTATTGAACACGACCTTGGTCTTGTCCAAGTTTATACCGAGACCGACACACCGGGAAGACTCGCCTAGGCTACGCAGCATTTAGGTGAGTTGTTCCAGCGACTCTGCTATGATGACGATATCGTCGGCAAATCGAAGGTGTGAGATGTACTCGCCGTTTACATTGACTCCATACCTAATCCAATCCAGCGTTTTGAAAACGTCTTCCAACGCGTTGGTGAACAGTTTCGGGGATATTATATCCCCCTGTCTCACCCCTCTGCTCAGTTGGATCGCCTTCGTCTTACAGTCCTGGATGTGGACAGTCATTGTAGCGGCGTTGTACAGACATCTCAGTACCTCGATATATCTCCAATCGATATGACATCTCTGCAATGAGTCGAGCACTGCCCAGGTTTCGATGGAGTCGAAGGCTTTCTCGTAGTCCACAAATGCCATACACAGCGGCTGATTGTACTCTTCGGTTTTCTGCACAATCTGCCGAACAGTATGGATGTGGTCCACGGTGCTGTAGCCTGATCGAAAGCCGGCTTGCTCTGGGGGCTGGAACTCGTCAAGTCGTCTGGCGAGACGGTTCGTGACGACTCTTGAGAACAGCTTATACACGTGACTCAGGAGGGAGATTGGTCTGTAGTTTTTCAAGAGGGTTTTATCACCTTTCTTGAAAAACAGTACCACCTCACTCCCGCTCCACGTTTCCGGGGTCTTGCCATGTTGGATGACGGAATTAAAGAGGCTTGCTAGCTCTTTCAGGACCGGAGTCCCGCCTGCCTTAAGCAACTCTGTTGTGATTCCGTCATCTCCCGGAGCTTTGTTGTTTTTAAGCTGTTCTAGAGCCGCCCTAATCTCTCCTTGGTCAACGACCGGGAGCTCCTCGGAGTAATGGCGCATAAGAGGGGCGCGCTGGTCATCAATACTGATTCCCACGGGTTTATCCGATCTTGAAGAGAACAACTGCCCATAAAACCTCTCTACTTCTCCGACAATCTCAGGCCTAGAGGTAACGACCCCACCATTTTCAGTTTTAAGTTTTGTCAGACGCGGCCTCCCAAACTTGCGAGCGAACACTTTCGATCCCCGATTTTGCTCAATCGCAGCCTTGATGGCAGGGGTATTGGAGCGTCGGAGATCGCGTCGCGTCAGTGTTTTTATTATTCGATTTAAGGCCTTATCTGACAAAAACGATGGTAGTTCTCGTCGTTTTCTCATGAGCTCGAGTGTCTCAGCAGAGAGTTTTGGTGCGTTGTCTCTTCTCTGTGGCGGAAAACACTTGCGGGATGTGTTTTGCAGTATTTTGACCAGCGTGTCGGTTCTCTCATCAATGCTGCTTATGGTTTCCAACGCGGTGAATTGATTTTGAAGTTCCATTTGGAACTTTTCGGAGCCTTGAGCAGCTTGGAGCATGGTAGGTCGGAGAGTAGACCTCATCATTCTCGATCTTTCGGCTTTTAAGTTGATATTTAGAGTGCCTCGAACCAAGCGGTGATCACTTCCGGTATTAAACCTGTTGATCACTGAAACATCTCTAAATATGTGCCTTTTATTCGAAATGATAAAGTCTATCTCGTTCCTTGTCACGTTATCGGGGCTTCGCCAGGTCCACCTCCTCTGAGGCTTCTTTTGAAAGAAAGAATTAATCAAAAAAAGCCCCTGCGCTTCGAGAAAGTTTACCAGCATTTGCCCCCTGTGATTTCTGCAGCCCAAGCCGTAAGGTCCGACTTTCGATTCACCGCTATCTTGTACTCCCACTTTAGCATTAAAGTCTCCCATAACAACATTGTAGTGGGCCTTCGAGGTGTCGTTGAGGGCCTTTGCGATGTCCTCGTACATCGCTTCGACCACATCATCAGAGTATGTCGAAGTTGGCGCATATACCTGTACGATCTTCAGGGAGTACCTGTCGGAAAGTTTTAGGACAAGGTACGCTACCCGGTTCGACACACTACTGATTTCCACAATGCTGCTAATGAGATCCTTTTTGACTAGAAAACCGACACCACCCTGGGAAAGGTTATCACCTTCGCGGAAGTAGAGTAAGTTACCGGACTCTAGAGTTATCGTGTCCTCCCCCTGTCTTTGGACTTCAGATAACCCCAGTATATGCCAGTTTATATGACTTAACTCTACTTCTAATTCGGCGAGGTGATGGTCCAGCCTCATCGAGCGTCCATTATACGTTGCCATGTGCCATTCTAAGCCGGTACTCCACGGCAATTATTATTATTCCATCACGCTGCTCCAATGCGGGTTGGTTGAATACCGCGGGTTTCCTCACGATGTTTTCCTTCACCGATATATTTAGTAGACCTAAACATTCCTCATGAATAAAAAAAAAACGTTGTCAATTGGCGAAAATCGTATACTTATACATTTGTTAGTTTTTGAGTTTATCGCGATCATACAAACAGACAGATACAGAGGGGCACTTTTTATAATATGTAGTGATAATTAATTAATTTAAATAACCTGTATGAAAATCAACAAATAAAAATTTATATATTATTTTTTTATGACAGTAGATAAAAGGTAAATGTTTCACATAATGTATAGGTAGCTAATACGAATACTTATTAGTAAAAGACAAAATTAAAATGAAATTTGTAATAGCAGTCTAATAATTTTCTCTGGTGTAACCATAGATAGAGAGTATATTTTGTTTTAATTAAACTGCGGTTTCAAAGACAGCATTAGCCTCCCGGGAGACAGACTCGTACTTGCCTTGACATAACTAAGTCCAATCATAATTTAATATTAGTTAAAATCGAATATTTAACGTTCCTTGTTGTGGAATGAAGTTAGACAGCTAAAAGTTTTCACTTTAAGTTAAACATTTAAACATTTATTGCTCGCCTGTAATAAACTTGGTTGTTTCATCCCAAAATATCTTAAGCGCGCAGCCGCTGTTGTTTGCAAATAATAATATTAGTCTCGCTAAGTTAAAAAATTTTCGCGTTAAATTTGCATAAACCTCGCAGAGCCCTGTTCACTTTTTTTTTACTTTGGCTCATCCTTCAGCGGTCCCTCACTCATTGCTTTAAAAATTCCCTAGTTTCTTGGTTCGTAAATTAATTTTATAGGTTACTCAAGCTTACTTTAAGGACCGGTTTGTTATTTCGAATTACCGATGAAGTAGTTACTTTTAAGAATTGATAAATTTATATTAAGAGGACTGTTAAAATAGAGAATTATTTTAAGAATAACATCAACCCTTGAAAAACGTATTATCTCCGTAGGCTTTGTATTTCCCTGTGAGCCGAGTGGATAAAAAAATATCAAGATCTTCACATTTGAATACTAAATACAAATATTGTGGAGATAAATAAAAAATTATGGTTTATTTTTACAGGCTTTATTTGAAGCGACACTTGTATGTAACTAACAAGTCATTCTGATTTCGTCACTTCTGCTATATTGAGCTACATTACTTTGTTTTTTAAAAATTAAACATTGCTCGGCCCCTTTGGAAGATATTCCTAACAATACATTACCCAGACAAAAGCGTTTTTCTTTGAAAATAATAGTATGGATATTGAAAAAAATTTATCCCGAGATTTTTTTAACCGATCAAATGTAAATAAACCTCAAGCAATGTAGACGGTAGTACGGGCGTATTGTGCTGAAGCGTCGTACAACACACTCCGCGTATTTATAACGCGTTCATTTATGTCATAATATTTCCAAAACTATAAATTTATAAGTATAACATTTGTATATTCGTACAATATTTATCTATATAAAAAGTGTAACATTCGTATGATATTTTATAAGATTAGTTATATGGATAATGCCTTCCTATTGAGGGAAAGAGAAGCATTGGGAATAGACCGGTATACCTGACGTTGCACAATTTAAAAAAGGACGGCTAACCTTCAATAGTGGAGAGCCAAAAAGAAGAAGTATACATCCTTTGTGACAATTATATCTGAGACAATTATATTTATTTTAGGCTTTGTGCAAGGTATCTGGGCAGGTACCACACACTCATCAGATATCTTTGGGCACTCATAACCACTTAACGTCGGGTGGCCCATCCGCCTTTCTATAATATAAAAAAAAACTATCGTTATCGTTATTTTTTTCCTTTTTTTAAAAATGAAATTGTTTACTGTGAGTTCTATAAAAGATATACTGTCGCTGACTTTTCTATAGCGATCTAAAAATTTTGATACAAAGTTTTTTGTTATATATTATAGTTTTGCGTTCGTTTCAAAAGCACATTAAACAATATCTCAAATTTATGCAACATACTATCATAGTATTATATATCACCTAAGTTAGATTTAAAAATAAAATTATATGACAAATCAATTGAAATATTTTTGAGTGAAACCGGGAAAGCCCTACAAACCTAAACCTTTTTTGTTTTATGAGTATGATAAAATTAATTTTAATCATTATCATTAATTTATAACAAAAGTTGATAACTATAATTTTATTTTGAAGTCTGGTTGTTTTATTATTCAACTCAGAGCTTTTATTATTATTAATTTCACTATCAATATGGGAAATGCTATTATATTCTAACAATAAATTCGAATAGCATTGAATAATACTTCAATTTGTATTGATTTAATAATTGAATTCATTTATCGACTCTAAGGTCGGTAGTGCGTCAAGCCAAAATCATATAAATATTATAAATATACTTTCCGTAATCCGTAACAGCCTGTGAATGTCCCACTGCTGGGCTAAAGGCCTCCTCTCCTCTTTTTGAGGAGAAGGTTTGGAGCTTATTCCACCACGCTGCTCCAATGCGGGTTGGTGGAATACACATGTGGCAGAATTTCAGTGAAATTAGACATGCAGGTTTCCTCACGATGTTTTCCTTCACCGTAAAGCACGAGATGAATTATAATCGCAAATTAAACACATGAAAATTCAGTGGTGCTTGCCCGGGTTTGAACCCACGATCATCGGTTAGGATTCCCGCGTTCTTACCACTGGGCCATCTCGACTATATACTTTATTCAAGTGGAAATATACTTTATTCAAGTGGAATTCCTAATGACACCTTGAAATTATCTTACAAAATATATTGAATAAAAAATTACAACCAGTTCATAATGTAACTTCTACTGAGAAAAATCATTAAGACTTAATGCTCTTTCTCCTCAATCAAAATTAAAAAGTCACATTCTTCCGTTGCTCCGCGTACGACAAACAAATAAACAAATACACTCGAATTTATAACATAAAATAAAAAAAAGACTAAAACAGTCCTTTACACGAGTATAATAAGGTATGAGGATATAGGATAGCACAAGATTATCATTATTTTTATCAGAAAGTTGTAAAAAGAGATAACTAACAACATAAAAACGATCACAATACAATGTTAGCAAAAGGTAAAAAGAATACTATTATTTATAAGAATTTGCTAGAAAAAAGTACAGAATGCTGCCTTTGTGAACTACAACTGGATCCCTGGAGGTTTATGTCTTTTCGGATCAGGCGGCTTACTGGAGGACGCGAGAAGAAACTCCTTCCCCTCATAAATATTTACTTTATGAAATAACGCGCCCGAGCTCAGCTAAGTCTTACATACCGGCTGGAAGCAGGTGATAACTGCCAAATGACAAAAAACAGTTATTTACTGTTATATTAAGAAAATATTTATCCCGTAATTCCTTTACCTCACAAAGTGATCTTTTCAAACGTTTTGAAGTGTGATTTTATCGACGATATATGTATAATATAATTATAACGAGTATAATTGTTATTTACTTCATGAATTCAAGAGACGGTTTCCTGTATAAAGTTTAAGGAAAACCAGCTGAATTCAACTTGTTGAAGGAACTAGTGGCTTAGAGAAGAGTGCTATCTTAAAAATGGAATACAAAAAAGTCATTAATGAATAAAGGCTACAAAGAAAAAAACAGGAAATAATGGACGTACGGACTCGTGAAATGAAATCGGTCAAGTGTCAAAAGAAAGCCCTCGTATGACTCAGTACATTTGAATAAAGTGAAAAGTGGTTCAGAATCGTTACATATAGAAACGTTGCACTCAAAATTCGACCTTGAAATTTAAAAAAAATATAAATCCCTTTTTTTTTGGATATCCAAGTATCCTTTTAAAACAAGTATTTCGTGTTATAGTTTAATTAAACATGAAGTTAAATACTGTCGTCAAAACAATTACAATATTTTTTGTTGTGTTTTCTTTGTTTATTTATGACTTATTACAGAGTATAGATTAAGACTGCGTGAAAAAATAAAATAAAAAAGATTGTAGATTATTACAATGGTGCAATTGGAGGTCAAATAAATTCACCGAAAACTTTACAGGATATATTAGTTATTAATAGTTTGAATGGTAATTTGTTAGGATCAAAAATATCCGAAGAGCACACCACATATTTAAAAAAAATAATTAAATACCATCTAATTATAAAAATTACAAAATGAATAATAAGTTATAAGTTGTAACTTGTACTTGTAATAATGTAATGTAATGTACTTGTTATAAGTTGTACTTGTAATAAGTTATATTAAAGACAGGGATATTATTTAAAAAATATGAAATCAAAATGAAAGATGTTGTATTAACTGTTATTTACTGAATTTGATTCCATTATTTTCATTAAACAATGTAACTTGGATATGAAAAGTACCATTAAACAATTAACACTTCAATTTCGTACTCATTAAAACAGCAACACATTGTATTTTTTACGATACGATTTGAAGATCGAGTAAGTCAGTAACTAGAGACATGATATCACAGGTCCCATTCTCGGTGGCGCATTGAAAGTGTGAAGTGGCTTGCACATCTTATATTACCAGTGTCTATTGGCTAAGATTGGTCATCTTATCTTACCATAGCATAATATAATGCAATAAATACTTAATTTTAATTATTATGTACCTTCATACTATATTATGTGTCTTGTTATAATTATATATATATATATATATATATATATATATATATATATATATATATATATTGTTATATTGTTAGTACATATATAACGCATTTGCCCTGCAATCCTGCAAGTATCTTTATGCAGATTTGTCTGGAAGAGAACACTATTTAAGTAATAAGACCTCCCCTTGATACTTTTATTTTATATTCATAGTCTAAATTTTCTATCTGTTTTATATATTTTTTTTTTTTTATAGAATAGGAAGGTGGACGAGCATATGGGCCACCTGATGGTAAGTGGTCACCAAACGCCCTTAGACATTGGCATTCTAAGAAATGTCAACCATCGCTTATAGCCAATGCGCCACCAACCTTGGGAACTAAGATTTTATGTCCCTTGTTCCTGTAATTACACTGGCTCACTCACCCTTCAAACCGGAACACAACAATATTAAGTATTGCTGTTTTGCGGTAGATTATCTGAATATTTTTCGTTGTTTACATGTCCAATAAAGATATTTATTAGTATTAAATTTGAAAAACATAATCGAAAATTATATTTCAATAACACAGAACGCTCATACGATAATAGCTTGTTGTTTCATGTATTTGCATATTAAAATGTATGAATTATTGTGATAACTCGGCACTCGGTTGGAGGTAAAATAATAAAAAAACTCGCAAATGCAAATATCATAAAATACAAAATTAATGATTTGAAAATTGATTAATTGATGTCTAATAATACCTTTTATTTAAATTGATATAATTTGCTATTTTTATTATTTAGAAAACAGACAAATGGGCCATCGCTCCACCAATCATGAATGAAATAAAATTCCTCTTGTTTTGCATGACACTCATATTTCAATGTGGTATTTATTTGACTATTACTAGTGGTTTACCAGTTCAGATAGACTCACGTGTAGATAAATTGGGAATGTCAACTGGTTGATTATTCATAGCACCTAAGAAATAACATGCGAATGACTGTGATTTCTATTTCACTAGTACGTAACCACTTACAATACTGGTGTAAAGCGATTTCAAGGTATACTAAGGCGAACCAAACCCCCTTAAATAGTAGATAAACAAAACTCAATTTAGGAAACATACACGGAACGAATGTTAATAAAAGAGAGACGATGCTCGCTAAAGTGAATACCGGTCGATTGATGCGTTCGTGAGTTAACACGGTATTCATCGAATGTGCCATGAATAAGTGACGTGTGGAATATTCGTATTGGTTCACGCACAGGACGTATGGACAGCTACCAAAGCTGTCGAAAATGGTGCGCCTGTGAAAAGTTACATCCAATTACCAGAAATCGATGACGCGCGAACTCGCTCGCCCATGTGAATTTGACAACTGCTGTCATGATTTAAAATACAAATTAATGTTCGATACATGCCTGGCATGTTTGGATAAATGGAATTAAACAATCGTGAACTATTTTAAGTTATGTATCAGTGATGATAATGACACTGCTCGCTGTAATTACATATATATATATTTGTTTTTTTTTTTTGAAATATTTATGCACAGACAGAATGAGTTAGTAATCGAATTTTTAATAAATAAAAATTATTTCATTTTAGAAGAAACTTTGGCAGTATAGAAATAAAATATTTTTACAAACAATATTATAAGTTTTATTTAATGTCAAGTTATCGTTCTATATTTTAGTGTATTTGTGAACTGATGTAATACGTCCATCCATCACAAAAATGATGGAATATTCACAACCAAGCTGCGATATTAATAATCTGAAATGCAAAATTTTTGACTTCAATGCATCTCTTAGTGAATGGTATAAGTATGTTATATTTACGTTTAATATAATATACACATTAAAAACCTGGACTTTTCACTATATTTCTAAAAGCAAAGTAATCGAAAAATTATGATTATCCTTCAACCAAGACGAAGGTAGTTGTTCATTTGGTTGCAATGTAGGATTAGATGCCCAAGGGCGATACTGATAATGAACAATACCATACTAATTGCTACCGTATTTTCGTATAAAATAGTCGAATTGTTTCTTTCTGTTATAAAGACTATAAAGGCAATTCCTTTGGCAGAATATTGTACTTAATAGTAATAATGATTCGTACTACTTTACTCAATAATACAAGACGTAGTTCGTAGTCGTAGTCTATTTGCCCAACTACTTGAACAATAATATCTTAAACTGTTACGTATGTTTAGGAATTGCAAAAGAAGACCTTCTTTTATAACGTACCACCAGCTTATTTTTTTTTTACCTTTTTTTAAAGTTTCTTTCTATTTGTATTTATGAACAGTTTTCCATTTATAAATCGTATGTTGTGCATACTTGTAATTGATCTCTACACTTTGATAATAATTTATTGTTTTTATAAATATATTAGTGTAAGTAAGTGAACCAAATAAATAAATAAATAAAAAATAAACTTAGCTTATTATTGTACGAGTATCTAGCACCATCAGATCGCTTTAGCGCTTTTAAAATATATGTATCGAAATAAGCAAAAAAATATATACTTTAAGTTCTTATGTGTTTTTTATAAGGTTTATACCGTAGTTCTATCTAATAGACCGTAGTTCTATCAAAAAATCAAAACTAATACTATAAAAATATATAATCAGATAAAACAACAAGTTAATATTTTATATTATGAGTAATAATATGCCAAGTTTGTTCAATAAGCAATTATAATTTTTCTCAATGTTACGACTCAATATTAAAAATTAAAAATAGATTTTTCCTTAAGAAACATTAAAGCTTTCATTCATAATAAAAAATACGCGCTGGAAAGTTAATTAAACGACGAAGAACTCATCCTGAAGTCTCCATTCGCTAGTTTTTATTTATATTTTCATTACCTGAAGGACTTATGTGAGAATTTCACAATGCTTAATGTAACTTTATTAAACATTTATTTTTTCATTGCGTTTAACTAACTACCAGCTTATGACTTCATTTAACTAATCATCGAATCAAATTGAATGGCCTCGAAATTTATTAAAATATTTCTATTCGAAAATTTTTTTGAACCGTCAAGCGTTGCCATCAGTTCGGAAGTAAATAATTGTACTTAATTTCTTTTATAATTTAACTAACTGAAAAATGTGACTATTGAATATCTTGCCGATTCTGTTAATCGATCTATAAGTCGAAATTTACCAAATCTTTAAATTTAAATTACTCTTTTAAAATGTCGATTTAAAAGTATTAAGAGCTTCTTGAATGAAGTCTAACATATAAAAAAAATTGATGAAATTACAAACAAAACACGAGAATCATTAAATTCATTCATTTTTATATTCTGGTTTTACTAATTATATTTTTGTTAATAAACAAACAATAAGTTTACTCAGTGAAATTTCAAAGACAGAATTTTTATTTAATAATATTTAAACATCATTTTTAACATGTCAAAACTATAATGTAAAATAGTTTGAGCCTTTAAGCATTGGAACGGTCACACTAAGAAAAGATATAGCCCGCATACTTTTGTTGTTAGTATTGCTTTGTAAAACGATAACCAGAGGTATCTCTGAAACAATCAGCTTCCTAGAGATAAACTTGTCATTCAATAGTACTGGAGCTGAAATTGTAGTTCTTTGGTGCAAAATTGTTTTTTTTTCAAGCTGTTCTCGTTTAAAATCAGGGCTTCTACAAAAGCGTTCCGATATACCGGGAGCTTCCGAATAGGATTTTTAGCACACGAATCGAAAAATCTATTTGTATCGTAATTTTTAAAAATGTTTTATTCAAACGAGCATTGAATTGTATGAAATAGTTACAATTGAATACTTATTATAATATTATAAATCTACGTCAATTTTACTTACAAAAAAAAACTTGAACAGTGACGTGACGTGGAACTAAAAAAAATCGAACATCGTTAGTGAAATTCATAGCTGTTAGAAATACGTAGCTATAACATTTATTGGTTGTTATTTATAATTATTAAAATAATTTGAAATAGTATTCCAGTCACGTAATTATTAGATACTCAGCTATTATTATTTCATTCAATGAATATTAATAATCTAACGGAACCAAATATATCAATATATCATATAAATATAACGGTCGAACACATCTGTATGTAAGAAATGGAACACATATATATTTATATAATAAATATCTTGTATACTGTGTAGTTCGACATTTACGTATAACAGGTGTTACTAAATACTGAAATTTTCACGGTGTAAAATGTAATAAAACACAAAAACAAAACATACATCTCACGGGTACAATCCAAGCGCTCGGTAAAGTACCTGCCTTGTTTTAATTTGACATTCAAGCCGCGACGTAACGGATGAATAGAAAATTAACTTTCTTAAAGTTTTAACGATATTGTCCCTGTCTTAAAATTTTTAACGTCCAATTCCTCATATTTATATGGGAAGATTATGCCACTGCAATACGTATATATCCAATTGCTCCTCTTCTCTCCTCCAAGGAATCCTCTCTTGTTAAGAAAAGTCTTGGAGTATTTCGCAGAGATTCATGCGACCATGCGATGGTGCAATGGTTAGAAAACGTGAATCTTAATTAATAGTTACGAAGTCAAGCCTAGACAAGCCTCACTGAAATTTCATGCTTATATGTGTTTATCTTGTGCTCAGCGGTGAAGAATACACCGTGAGGATACGTGCCACATATGTATTCTTGTAGCTACGTCGGAGTAACGTGGTGGTGCCTGCTTCAAACCTTTTATTCAAGAAGCTAGGAGTCCAAGCAATGGGATTTTAAAACTATATTGAATTCCGAGCAGTATTTTCTTCCCCGTGTACGAGATAAAAGTGTTTATAGCACAAATGCAGCATGTATAAAATTCAATAGTATCGTAATATCTGTCATTATAAACAAAGCGTTGGTTCTTTGATTTATTACTAATTCAAAATATTATTTAATCGAAATACCAATGATACGCCTTGTTACGCTAACTAAATGTTACACTAGAAGTCGTAAAATCCAACAATTTTGTTGAATGAGTGATTCTGTCATAGCTGACGTGAAATTTTCATTTAATCCTGTATTCCTCGGAGAGTAAACGAAAACCGTTTTGGTTATTAACATAGTTTCATTATAATTGGTACCAATTAGTTAAAGTTATAGAGATAATGATGAATAAACAAAAATATTTATCATGTGTCGAAAAGCCAAGATGGTCTAGTGGTTAGACCACGTGAATCTTAACCGATGATCGTAGGTTCAAACCCGGGCAAGCACCACCGAATTTTCATGTGCTTAATTTGTAATTATAATTCATCTCGTGCTTGACGGTGAAGGAAAACATCGTGAGGAAACCTGCATGTGTCGAATTTCACTGAAATTCTGCCACATGTGTATTCCACCAAACCGCATTGGAGCAGCGTGGTAGAATAAGCTCCAAACCTTCTCCCAAAAACGGAGGCCTAGCAGTGGAACATTCACAGGTTGTTACTGATACTGGTTAAGTCCTTACTTATATATATAAATAATTTGTATATTCAATAACATTAGAATGGAAAAGCGTAAACCAAATTCACAAATCATAGTCATGAAAATGTTACGCTTCGAGCGTTATAATTTGTAAGTGAGCATCAAATGAGTAAAAATATGACGTCACAAGTCTTGGGTCCTCGGTCTCAATTTAATGGAGGAACCGCAGCCATTTACATTTATTACCGCTTCACCGCAGAACGCCTTGTTTAATCTTAGTGAAAATAAAATTTACGATCAGGTCTGTCAAGTTGAGAACAATTACGGTTCAAATGTATGTCATCATCTCCTACCCTTTTGTGGTTAATGAGAGAATTTTATTGCGGTGCAAATCGGCAATCAAAGCTTGGAATATTATTTTATTAATATTTAAGAAACGATTGAAAGAAAAAAAATTACCTGAATAAGAGTGATATAAAATAATCATGTTAGATTAAATAGTCGGTGCCAATAAATATTTTTTAAGTATTTATAAACAGTTCCGTTAACTGTTGCTAAAACTAAAAAAAATTCTGAACACATCCAAGTCTGAATACGAAAAACGTGTTAATTTTGTATGCAAGCAAGAAGTACCTTATACGTACTGAATACTAATTATTCGTTACAGCTTTGTATATTATAAAATGAGAATTTTATATTCCTCACTTCAATTAACCGCTGTATTGTTTTATAATTTTAACAATATATATACTTGAATTAATTTTATATATCGTAAAAGCTACACCACAATTAATGTATTAAATATTTCTATCATTAAAGTAAAATTTAGGCAAAACCTTTCAAGCAAAATCAAAATACGTAGTAGGCTCATGAAAGCACTTTTGAATCGTCATGCAATTCTATTATATAGAACCGTCAAGAAACTCAATAGTTACCTACTGTTTTCAACAAATCGGTTAATATATAATAAACGATCGTTATTAACTTATTATTTATTGATCCGTCCGTAAACTGTTTTTGAATGTAAAAAAAAAAACAAAAAATTAAATAATTATATAGAAAATTATTTAAAAAAACAAATGATAGCTTAAAAAGTATTCAATCGAATGCGAAAAAGAAAAACAATACTATTCAACTTCAAAACAATCAAAGTTTTAATGTCAAAATATTATAGATTACACAAAATAACAATTAAAATATCTCTATGAAATTCATCTGTCAAGTTCAAAATTAATTAAATACGGACAAATTAATAAATTTCAGTTGAACGTTCTATGATCTTTGAAAATATTTTTCTAATACTAAAATTTGTGGTAAATAAACGAGTTAAATAAACCTTTCACACAATGATTGAATTTAAATATTTGTTTTTTACCTTTAAGCAGTCTTTAATCAAGAAATGTAATCACAAAAATCTGAAGATACCCAATCAATTAAGGCACTCTGACTAAAAACAAAAGCCACTAAGTCTATATAAAATGAATCGTTTTTAAGTGGGGTTATCTACAGAGGCCATTTATAATAGGAAGAAAAAACGATTTTTGCAAATAAAAGGGAGGGGGGGTTTGTAGAACGTTTAATAATCTTTATGAGGTACAAATCTGCCGTTATGTAAATCGAATCTCTTGCAAATTTAAATCGCTTTCATAAGCCAATTTACTATGAATAAAACAATTACGTTCACTTTTGATATATATTTCATTGTTCATGTAATAAATTTTAAGTTGAAATTATTAGCAAATTAAATATATGTTAGAGTATATGTCTTAATGAGTATGTAAGACGTCTTATGTTAAGGAGGATAATATGCTTCGCTTTTGTGAATGTTATATATAAGACGTAAAAACGAACAAATGATCAAAAACTTGAGAGGCTTACTTACTATTTATACTTTTTTTTTATATACCCCGGGATGGCAAATAACTCTACTCCACCTGATGGTAAGTGGTAGTAGAGTCCAAACGCGACGACGGCCAGTACAGTCGGGAAGAAAGTTCTGCACTAGCCGTCCCCGCCTTGCCGGCCCGCAAGATGCCCCTTCACGCCTCGTTTGAAGGAACCCGGGTTGTAAGAGGAGGGGAACACGTGAGCTGGTAAGGAATTCCATTTTTTGGTAGTGCAACAAAGAAAGGAGTTGCCAAATTTCTTTGTGCGCGATGGAATTGATGTCACAGTTAGGCGGTGACATCGAGAACCAGCTCGCGTGGACTTAAGAAGGAAGGGGGGAGCAGGAATTAGAGAGAATAATTACAATATATATACAATCTAGTTTCTTAATTAGATCAGCTCGGTGGTATGATTATAAAATACAAGCTTTTGTTTAATCTATGCATAAAAACGAATTATATTTAGCTTACTATTAGCTTCCACCGTCGGCTTCGTCCCCATGTGTGCGGTGAAGTGGTATTCTATTTATTTTTTTTGTTTACCACGCGTATGCTAAATTTTATAATGGACCATTGTGTAAATAAAACGTGAAAGCATAAGAAACAAAAAAAAACACTTTGTCATTTATAATATTAGTGAGCATATAAAATATTAGAGGTGCCTTCTTAGATTTGAGCCGCAATCCAAGATTAAGGTCGTGTATCTTTTGTTGGTTCCGTTCTATACACTGAACTATCTTACCTCTGAAAGCATAACATGTTAATAACTGGCGTCATTTCAGAAATAAAAAGGTTGAAATTGTAAACTTGTCCCGCATTGACTCGTTCAGTCCCGCAAAAAAAACGTCCCGGCACGCCCAAAAACGTCGGAATTGATGGTTATTGAAATTATTTATAATGAAATAGACCAATTAATAAATAAAAACAAAGTTTCGTTACAAAATTATTATTTTATTTTTCTTTTAATTTTATAAGATTATATAGAGAAGTATATATACGCACAGTAACAGTAACAGCTTGTGAATGTCCCACTGCTGTGCTTAGGGCTCCTCTCCCTTTTTGAGGAGAAGATTTTGAAGCTTATTACATCACGCTGCTCCAAGCAGGTTGGTGGAATACACATGTGGCAGAATTTCAGTGAAATTATATATACATGCAGGTTTCTTCACGATGTTTTCCTTCACCGTCAAGAACAAGATGAATTATAATCACAAATTAAGCACATGAAAACTTTGTGGTGCTTGCCCGGGTTTGAACCTACGATCATCGGTTAAGATTCACGCGGTCTTACCATTGGGAATAAAATGTAGCGGAGGAGAGGAAGCATGACGGTATAAGAATGTGTCCCGCCGTTTGCCATCACAACATACATCAAAAATACAATTAACTAATTGTAATGTTGACTCCACTTTTTTATCCAAATTTAAATAAGGAAAACAATTATCCTATTTTATAGTATTGTCATCAGACTTAATTCTGATGTTGTTATGTTGAGTACAGTACGCTAGACATTAATCTAATTTGCACCTTTTCGATTGGACCCTTCCCTTGAGCTGTTTCCCGCTGTCATATGCACTAAGTCGACCTAGTTGAATAGTGATTGCAATTTTAAGCATTATAATATATGAAAGGTACATTTTTATATAATACAGATATAATCACGATTACTATGAAAAACAAAAAAATACATTTTAAAGTAAAAACATTTTTTCCATAAAAATAATTTAAGCCTATATTTTATGATCGCGGTTTTGAGCGTATCAATTTTATAAAATATAAAAGCTTTTATTATATATGCAGTGGATTTGAAACCAATAAATTGGTGATTCAACAAATTTTGCACAGCACGCAGATTTCATTGCTCGGACGATTTCGCATTGCCGGCATTAAACCTCGGCCATTACTCAATGAATGCTGACTATGCATACAAAAATGTCATCGGACATATTCATTTCGATGACTAGTTCTGTTCTAAAATAACTAATCCGAAAATGTGATTTCATTTTCTATTAAACTATTATTTTATTAAATTTATTTTATATCTTATATAAAAAAATATTTGTTGTTATATCTGTTTCAAATTAATAGACTTTGATTGATCACTATGCAAGATGGCATATATTTGAATGGAGAAGGTTTTAAGATGCGTTGCAGCACATCAACCATACCGTTTAACTTATCGCCATGACAATTAGTATATTATATATATATATATATATATATATATATATAGTATATATATAAACAGTTGGACAGCTGCCCCGTTGCTGTATTGATTAGCTAAATTCGCAGATTCCAAGGTCCAAGCCCCAGGTCCGGGATTTTCGAGAAATTGGAAGCTTATGCTACCTAGCCTCGGAAAGCACGCAAAGCCCTGCACCTGAACTCTTTTCAATCATGTTGTAGTCAGTCATGCTGTAGTCGAAATCATTTTAAGGAGCTATTCTTCATGATAATACAACATTCGTTTTTTAGTGATCACCAACGCCCATAGAAATATTAACCATTACTAATGCCAATGCTATAACATCTCATTCGCCCTTCTAACCGGAATACAACAATAATAAGTATTAATGTTTAGCGGTAGAATATATTATGATGAATTAATGGTATCTTCGCAGACGGGCTTGCACAAAGCCCTACCACCAAATAACTTTTCTATAAACATTTTATCAATGTTTAGTATGTTGATATATATATATATATATATATATATATATATATATATATATATATATTTAAATTACAAACGTTTGAATAATTTTTGTATACAGAGACAAAATTAATTTTCTTTGAATTTTCCTGCATACACTCTAATAAATTGACTCGATTCGAGCTTGTTTAATATTATATTTAATATAATTTAATGGGAATACATGATTATGCTTCCAAAAAGCGGCTAAACGATAATATAAATCAAAATTATGTTTGGATGTATAATGAATTCGTAATTAAGTGCGGCATGGGACGCATTGAGCTGATTTGAAGCAACCTCACGTCGTCATACTCCGAACGAATTGCTGAATTTCATGCTCATCATGCTCACGATCCAAGACCAAATAATAGCAACTCGTTAAACAGCACATAGCAGGCGTTGCAAATTTTTTTGCAATTATTTATTATAAGCACCGATATGACCAATAATAATTGCTATAATATTATAATACGCTAACAATTGTTAACACGAACATTAATAATTCCAAACAAAGCTTTATATTATTTGGAGAAACGCTACTTAAACTGGTGGTATCTTTGTGCAAGCTCGTCTGGGTAGGTACCACCCACTCATCACATATTCTACCGCAAAACAGCAGTACTTGGTATTGTTTAAAAAAAAAATGTGTGTGCTTACAAAACTCTACCACCAGTGAAAATTAATTGCAGTACAGCAGTAGGTCTGTCTCATGTAGTTGTAAATGAATCAATTTGTATGTATTGTTCTGATCCATTTTGAACGATGAGTGTTCCAGAATAATTACATGCTTAATATAATATCTACGTTCCCATGAAGAATAGAAGAAATTTGTTGAATTTCTTAAAGTTCAAATATCTATGTGTGTTAGTATTTAGAATGAAATGAATTAGTGTTTAGAAATTCTATTCTACCGACTACTAATTCATAAAATACACCCAGTTCACATTGTTATAAAATAATAAACATTAAATATAATTTGTGATTCGTACTCTTCCCTATTTTTGGCCAGATTTCTTTATTTGTAACAATGTGAATGACTTTGACTTCAAGGAGAAAAGAGGCAATGATTGATGAGGAAATTAATTAATACGTCAGTTCCTTTTTGATGTTGGAAAAACAAGATCGCTTACTTCAAGATTAAAACACTCGAGGCAATGGGCATGTTAGTTATAACACACGCTACTATCGTAAGAGTTGATGTTTTTGTTTTTAAATTTGAATTTAAATAGAACTATGGAGCTATTCTTTTTTAAATTTAAAAATATATTTATTTCATTATCTGTGAATTTACGTGATAAATATTGAAACGGATACCATATTTAAATTCTTATTCCGATCTTTCTTATAATATTATCTTGTGTTGTAAAAATCAATCAATAATTGCATTAAGCTTGTTATTAAATATTATGTTTAGATTATCGTAAAATTAATGATTGGACCTTTAATTGCCCCTAATGTTTTAATATTCCAATTCTTATCCACGAAAAGAAAAACCAAGGAAATTAAGTAAGCCCGCAGCGCCATTACTATCCGTCGAACGCCATATTTCTCAACCCTTTTTCTCGTTCTTTCCAAAGTTTTAATTAGTGCCAGAGGACATTATCCAGATCCTTCTTACTTCAGTATCCGTTATTCGAAGCTCTTTTTCGAAAAATCCGTGTTAATGCGGATCAACTTTTTTGAAAACTTTGGCGTTTTCATATCTATTCGTTGTCACTGTTTTTTTATTAAATATTTCATGCATTTTATATTGTCATCAAAGTTTACAAAGAAATTTATGTGGATCGAATGTTGATATTAATTTATATTTGTTTTGCTTACAAAGGTCATTTGTAATTACGGGTTTTCCAATATCATCGTTCAAATTAACCACAACCGACCAATGGTATTCAGAAAGTAACATTATTTGTGTGGTTTCACAATGATAGATATTTCAATTATTATTATTGGAAATTTAGTGAATATTTAATTTTGGTATTATTATTATATTACATTAAACGAAAACACATTTGTTTATAAAAGGAACTATGTTTAATTGTGTCTACGTTTACTATATTTATACATGTTTTTCTTTTTATATTCAATTAAATTAACGAGTGTGTATTATATTCTGAATGAGATGCTTAAACTTGTCTGTCGTCGGGCCCCGGGGGTCGTAAGTCAGACTGAAGATGCGACCCCGTTTCGCTTAATCCTCCGCTCTGGATGAATGGACATAATTTTCTGTGCTTGACACCGTGTCTAGTTTCGTCATTGTGGCTCTCGACTACTCCCATTTTGTACGTTTTTATTACTGTCACTCAAAAGGCAACTACACTCGTATTGTGCATGTTTTTTATTATTTAGGTGTTAAATTGTCTTCAAGTTTGCTAAGATTCCTTACAATGTTTCCATTTTAGTTTTGTGCATTGTTACTTAAATCAAAGAAAATGTAATCCCTTATACCATTTACTTAATGATATTTTTTGTAGATACATAGATTGTTTTAATCGGTGAACGCAAAGATAATTTTTTTAAGTTATGTTTGACGCATTTTTGTTTTAGCCCCGAATATAATAGAGAAAACGCATAAATGTGCGAAGCTGCGCATAGTTTTATTTGCACAGTCGCAATAGCACGGCAAAAATCTCAATTGTTATTATATTAATATTAACCCTCAAAGAAAAACGGTTCGTAATAATAATTGTATATATTTATTTTATGTTGTTTGATGTTCATATTTTCCGTATGTAGTGTGATTATATTTTAGTTGAACATTCTAATTTTTTTATGTTATAGGTAGGCACACGTACAAATGGGCCACCTAATGTTAAATGATCACCACCGCCCACATTGGTGATATAAGAAATATTAACTGTACCTTTGATGAAGATGTTATGTCCCCTTGTGCCTGTAGTTACACTGGCTCACTCACCTTTGAAGCCGGTACGCAACAATGCTAAGTTGCTTATTGCTGTTTAGCGGCGGAATATCTGATAACTGTTTGCGCAAAGCCCTATCACCTAGTGCTTTATAGTAATTACTTTATTATTTTCACAGCTAGGTTGGCCCAGTGGCTAGAATAGGTGAGTCAATATTAAATCAAATATTACGGGTTCAAGCCCGGGCAAGCATAACTGAGTTTTCTTTTTCTTAATTTGTGTTTTATAATTCACATCCGATCTGCGCAAGGATGGGTCGGATAAAATTCTGCCACACATACCCATCAACCCGCATTGGATCAATGTGTTGGAAAAAGCTCCAAACCTTCTCTTCAAGGTGAGAGGAGACCATACCCAAGCAGTGGGACTTTTACAAGCTGTTAACACACTATTATAGAATAATTCTTCGTTTCTTCAAATCGCTTGTAGGTCTGTGTAGATGATTTAAATCGGTTTAGATTTAGCTCAATCTACTAAATTCGACTTGCGTGAACACGGCTTAATACGAAAAAGTCAAAAGTCAGTGTTGAACACACTGCAATAAAGTTAAATATACTAATTTATTATTATTAATACCGAATCATAGATTTGTTACCATCATTCCTTAATTGAACAAAAAAAATGTTACCTTTGTCCTGTTCATTTGTAATTGTATCATCTATATGATATAACAAGCAATATATTATGACGAAGCCGTACAAAAGCTAATCTTCATAATAGAAGATGACCAAATCCTGAGGAGAATCGAAAGAATTGAATATCTTTCATTAAGTATGACAAATCAAATTCAGAAGGGATTTGCTTACGATGATAGAGATTTGATATGATTTGAAAATATATCTATATGGTATGAAATCATAAAAGAAGCTTAAATAATTATATATTTTTTATTATTTATTATTTGAAATCGTCGCTTATTATAAAAGTATATATATGTGCTGTTTTGTAATTAAATTAGAAAATTTCTTCGTGTTGCCGCCACTGGTGACATGGCTGGTTCATTTTTCGCAGAGGTAATCAATCGGCATTGCGATATAAAGATGTATGTTGCTAGCATGCTTACAACCATTCCATGTGGTTTATTTGAATCAATATTACTATTAAATATTATAAGCATGGTAAAAGAATTAAAAACATATTTTTTATAGTAAAGGTAGGCGGACGAGCATATGGGCCACCTGATGTAAGTGGTCACCAACGCCCATAGATATTGCCATTGTAAGAAATGTTAACCATCGCTTACGTAGCCAATGTGCCACCAACCTTGGGAACTAAGATGTTATGTCCCTTGTGCCTGTAATTACAATAACAATACCAAGTACTGCTATTTAAGTGTTATATTGTTTAAGTGTTATAATTATTATAATTAATATGAGCATTCAATAGTGCTTGTATACATAAAATATTCTTCGTATTATCATAGTTGGAATATTTATATGTTACCAACATACACACAGCACACATATAAGAAGAATTATGAAATATATTTTCTAAATAGATTTAGGAACGATAATAGTTTAATGCAAATAATCTTTATTTATTTTATAAGAGTAACTATACAAACATAAATACTAAATTATTATGTAACATTATCTGTTTGTTTAAATGATAAATTATATAATCGTTCCAATTTTCCATTATTAAAAACGTTTATAAACCACAATTGTGAAATGCGAATACAATTTTTGCTAGACAATGTTTGTTGATTTGCTTGTTTAATTTAAATGAAAACTAAATGAAATTAGCAACTGGTCATTTGTCATCGGGTGGGGTGGCGGCGCGGTTCCGTAGCGAGTTCCGGGTGCAAGCTGCTTTTATTAATATTTCCATCGCAAATTTACGCTTTATTAGCAAACAGACGTCATGTGCCTGATAAATTATTAATGTGGTTGTTGCACAGCTTGTGCTGTGCTTTTTGCTAAGTAAACAATATGTCGTTTGCATGAGCTGTGGAATGATTGATTGTCTTTGGAAATCATTCGGAATCGATTAAGCCTCTAAACGTTTTTATCCCAACATCGTAGCTTTAAACGTTTTAACAGCAATTTTTATTAGCTGTCAGCATTTTGTATAAAAATCTTATGTTGTAAACATAAAAAGTGAAAACATAATATTTCATATTTATGACGGTCTTTCAATTTATGGCATATCATTTTGTTTGTAATATGGGTTGGTGGACCGTCAAATGGGCTCCCTGATGGTTAGTTGCCTACCACCATAGATATTTCCTTCATAAAAAATATTCCTTTCGTCGAGATCGAGGATGTTATGTCTGTTGTGCCTGTACACTGGCTCACTCTGACTTCCAATCGGGATACAACAATACTGAATATTGCTGTTGCCGGGAGAATATATGATGAGTGTGTGCTACCTACCAAAAAGGGCTTGCACAAAGCTTTTCTACCAAGTAATCTTTCATAGGCGTTATTTACTTTAATTGTATTATCATTTAACGATATTGTATTACAAAAAATATATTTTTGTCCAGTTTTTTGTCTTATATTTATTATTAAATAATAAATATAAGACGGCGATCATTCAACGGGGAATACTACTATTCTTTCACTCTGAAATCAAATCGGACAGCTTAGACGCAGGACCAAGGGCTTTACAAGCTTTCCGAGGTACGTTTAGCATTAGAATAAGTTAGGAGTCATTAGACCAGACAGGCTTAATTAAGTCCTACCACTAAGTAATATGATCACTTATGTATATCAAATCACTTGCTCGTGAACCTTCTTAAAAGACCTAAAAACAAATTGTACTTAACTATTAAGGTCCTCAGTCGTTGTTACATCCACCAAATATCTTTTAAAGTAAACTAATATCCGATTATTGAAACTTTACTCATTTTCGAAGCTGCTTATTTATATTAAACTCCGGTCCTAAATCTGTGGAAAAGGGTCAACTTTTCAGACTCTATATCAGTTCTTAGGGTCGTCGTAAGGGCTCTATTACGTTTCCTTTATAATCAAACCGTTGATTGTATGTCTCTTTAAGATTTTTTTTGTGATATTTATGTTTAAGTATATATTTTTTTATTTATTTAATATCAGAAGAAATATTTAAAGGAATGATGTATATTTTTTATTGTTTTCAAATTTTCATGTAATATGATTGATGAAAAAGAGTAACTATTGAGTTTAAAGGCGGTACTTCTATGTCCAAGCCAGTGGTAGCTTCTAATCTACTTTCTAATCTTAAAAATCGCTTATAAAAGTTTAATTAAAAAAAAAACACAGTCACAACACACACACACACAAACACACATGTACTTCTATTTTAATTTAGATTTTGTATTTTTAACTTTATTTAAATTAAATTGATTGTTATAAAAAGGGAGAGGATGCCTTAGCCCAGCAGTGGGACATTAACAGGCTGTTACTGGATTACTGGGATTGTTATAAATAAATCACTTTCAAAGTAACGATTATATTTAAAACAGGCTAAGTAACTAATTAAAATATTATCTTAAACTATAGCTGAAATTTAATGAAAGTTAAAAAATACAACGCTACAAAAGAATATTCTTTTTGAAAAGATTAATTTGACCTATTAATAACTACCCTGAGGATCATTAAAGACACTTCCATGTTTCCACTCGGACATTGAGATAAAAGACCCGAAAAAAATTCAACCTTTATTAAAAATGTAGTCCAACGCTGGCTATGGCATGACAAAACTTTTCCCATTTTTCAAATTTTCATAATTATATAGCTACACCTAAATTAAGAAAACTAAAACGGGGTAGTCATAAAACTTATTACAGGACGGCATTTTAGTAACAATGAGTGTCAAAGGGAAGTGGAGCAAGAAACATTAAGACTATGAGTGTTTTTAAGCCCGCATTAAAGTTTAGGCGCTAAATTTGAAATAAAACTTGGGTCACGTACGAGTGAGTGATATCACGTCTACGGCTCATCAGCGGCTGCACGTGACGACTTTAGCACAAACAGATTTCAGAATACGACCAGCTAAGCAAGATCTGCACCGTTTTTACAGAAATGTTCGCTTGAAATAAATAATAAATACAAGGAGAGCCAGTAAGTAAGTAACAAGTTTGCAACTGAAAAAATCTCTTTTTCTTTTAAGAGTAACGGCCTGTAAATATCTCACTGTTGAGCAGAGGTCTCATCACCTCATGAAGATGATGGTGATACATGCAGGTAATGTTCCCAAATTATGTTTTCATGGTTTGTCCTTCAAAACTCCACTTCATTGTATGCAATAAATACCAAATCTAATGTAAATTAGCTTATTTTTCTTGTATAAATGCAGATTTGCAAACAACAAAGCAGGCAAATATACAAACACTACAACTTATAAAATTATCCAAAATTGGACCAACTAATCTTTAAATCAATGAGTTCTCTGAGTATACAAATATTATTTTAATTATAATATTATTTAGCCAATTTATATAAATATAAATAAATTAACCAATAACTTACTTATTAAGTCAGATACTGTAGTATTATGATGTTAATATTTAACTTAGGCATTGTTTTCGTTTCACGAAAACTGTAAAAGTATAAAAAATTCACATAATTGTAATTATTAGTTAACATAGTGCAGTAAATTACTTTATGTATTCTATATATATATATATATATATTTATATATATATATATATATATATATATATATATATATATATATAATTGCCGTGTATGCGTTGCTATATATGTATGTATATATTTAACAATTGCAAATTTTCATCCCAATCAAATTATGGACGCGTTTATTAAGATAAAAAAAACGATGTTATACAATTTTATAAGATTTAAAAGCAAGGAGAGACCTACTATCCTGGACGCGTTAATAAAACGCAAAATAGCAACCCGTAGCACAAAGTTTTCTTTCTGCTAACTTTATTACGCCATTAGAGATCGCGTGACGAAGAATCGCACTTCTCCTCATAATATAATTTACTTTAAGCAGTGTATTAAAACAACTGCTTTTGGTTTTCTTTATAAATATATATTTTTTATGTTTGTTACAAAATTTTAAATACCTACTTAGTGAAAATATTCTTACTAACAATTCGTTCCTTTTTTTTACTAACATATATAAATGTTAATAGAAACGCATGTTAATAGACTTCGATGCTGATTGTCAGATATCAATGACAGTAGGCACATGTGATTATTACGAGGAAAATACTTTCAAGCTCTTCAGCAATTCGTCTTGAATACTTAAACCGATCGTAATTATATTTTAATACACAGACTGTTTTCCAAGTTTTGCTAATATGTATAAGATTATATTTATACCACTGGAAATATAATGTGTTTTTTTGATAGATATTTAAAATAATTAGTCGAAATCAAATCAATAAAAATGATCGTATTTTAATCGCTTACTGTAGAAGATATTTTTAATTTATGATTTTGCCTATGATTTTGTTAGTTATAAGGTTTCTTTGGGGTTCAAGTTCGCTTCATACCAAATTCCACGAAAATTGGTTCAGTGGTTTATCAGATAAAGTGTAACAGATAGCGATTCAGACAGACATATAGAGTTACCTTTGTATTTATAACATTAGTATTGTGAACTAATCTGATTTTGAATTCTAAATTATTATTATATAAAGATTTTATACGAGTAACATTAGTATATTATCATAATTTAGGTTGAAAATAAGTAAAAAAATACAATCATGGCGAAAATTAATGGAGTAAAAACGACGCTACCATTATTTCTTATGAAAAATTATTCGAAATACCTTAATGAAAATTGTACGCCGTAAAATTCAGGATAGTCAAGGAATAATAAAACAAAAAAAAATTATATTAAATTTTAAGCAAATTACATTTTATTTCGACAGCAAAGATAAAATCATCGACAAAGCATTTCAATATCTTAGTTATATGTTTCGATAAGTTTTAATATGATTGTTATTATTGAATCCATGTCCTATTTTATATTATCACCAATACCAAATTTCAGGTCAATCGTTTTGGTGGAACTGGTTTAAAGTTGAATAAACAGGTGAGCTGAGATGGCATAGTGGTTAGAACACGTGGTCTTCCTACTCCACGGGAGAGAAGACCTTTACGCAGAAGTGCGACTGAAACAACACGTTACTTCAACTTTTTACTACAAAAAAACATGTAAAAATTGTTGAAAGCTATTTCTTAAACCGGGTACTTAATTTACGTTTGTAAATATATACTTATATATATAATGAATTATTACTATTATTTTTGTTATGAAATGTCTTTTTAGTATTTCAATTTTATCAAAGAGTAAAACAACAAACAAACTTTGGAAACAAGGTAAGGAAATTGAAATAAAAGAAGATTGGAGAGTTCGTCCCGACAGTTTATTACGGGTGAAGGTTGGAACATACCATTCGACATCACCTGTTTACCTAATGTATCCTGCCGCCGCCTCCTCTAACTTTTCTGCGGATTTTCGTAAATGAGATTTCACACGAGCACACCTTGTTTGGTTTGAATAAACTTAGCGAAGTTTCCTGTGTTTTGGAGCGGAAGGAATTGAACTTCAAATTATGTACCAATAAATATACCAATGATTTGGTTTACGGTTTTTTATGTTCAACGATGTGAGTTTATATAGAACTTTATTTCATTTTTAATAAAGGCTATAATATTTATTCAATATAAGCATTAACTTTACTTAATGATTGTCAATCTACTATCGCTTGCCGCTTATACTATTCTCATATTATCCTTTTTTCAATAATTAATATATTTTATTTTTATTTAAAACGATCCAGAGACGAGCATTTATTTCCCAAGGTATATTTTCATCTAAAAATTAATTCTTTATGTACTATAACAAATCAAACGTTCTTTATTTTTTATTTTAATTATACACTTAAGCATTTCTGAACGTTATCTGGGATAGGTACTCTATTAAAAATGTATACGAAATCCACAAACGAATTATCAACCATGTGTTCATACTAGCTTATTATTTTTTCTGTTATTAACAGGATGTACATCACAATTTCTAGAAATAGCTTTTATGTTTTTACAGACATACATTACGTTAACAGATATAATTACATTGAGAAGCTTTTTATTTCTCAACGAAAGTAATAATGGTATCATTGTAATAATGTTATTGTTAATATTCTACAAGTAATGGAATAAGAGTCTTAAAGTGCATGCTAACTTAGCCGGTCATTTTCAAAATTTAAGAACAGTTATCTATTTCAGTGGTGGTATTATTAGCAAGTTTAATTGGCGTTCAGGTTTTTTCCGAACTCGTAAACCACTCAAAATTTATTCTACGACTAAATATTATCAATATTTCATTACTGTATTCTGGTTAAATGGTGGGTGAGACGGTGTTATTATAGTCATAACGCTTCTGAAATATTAATTCTTATATTTGTTGACGCTTTGGGTTATAAGGACTATTTAATATTTCTTACTTCTTCAACTCCTTATGGTGGGGGCTACTTACCTTCAGGTAATTATCCAGTGGTTTATTTCACTTCTTATTTTAAATAAAATTATTAACAAAAAGATACAAAAATATTCAATAAAACGTTCAAATTAATATAAAACATTATATTATATAATATATGTAGAAATGATTTCATTATTACATGTTAAAACGATTGAAGTTATAAACTTAGTACGCAAATATATCCCACTTCTGTCTTAAACCATTAAAGTTCCTAAACTTAATAATTAATATATCATAATGAGTCATTAAAAGTAATGACCAACGCTATGGGTTTTGCCGCTTGAGACTTGAAAATTACATTTACTGTGTACACCATTAGTAAACTTCCCGTACTTAATTGCCTGGATGGTGCTTCGACCGGATGTCAAAAGATTGCCTTGAAATAGCAAAATGCTTCCCTCTCATCTCGTTGTCCGAATAGGGACCAATATAAACTTTCACTGAGATCATATTGATTTTCCTCAATTACGTTTTTTAGTTGATTAAGCTCCGTTTTTTTATCGAATTTGAAAGAAATCTTAAATATCGGATACGTTAAGTTCCCTTTGAAGAAATAAAGTTAATATAACTCGAAAAAGGCCTCGTAGTATTTGGAAATTGTATTCCGCGGCGGTAAAGCTGGTTTGTGTATAATGTCGTTGATAGAATATCATCCGACGGCATGTTTTCCTTCAATTACGAGTACATGAAAACTCAATGCTTTATCCGTATTTGTATGTTTAATCCCGTTAAATGTCGATATAAACTGCTTTTTAATCAAACAATATTCGGTCAAAAAATACGTATTCTAACCACTGGTATGATATATTGACAGCATGTAGCTACAAAAAATAATTTCTACGAAAGCTAAAGACCTTAAGTGTTGGAATTATATTGTTATTTAAAAATAAATCGATTCACTTTTAGTCAAATCCTGTAGAGCTATACCGTATGAAACAATATAGTAAGTAGTTATTATTTTTTTTTACAGCGAGCCAGTGTAATTACAGGCACAAGGGACATAACATCTTTGTTCCCAAGGTTGGTGGTGCATTGGTGATGTAAGCGATGATTAACATTTCTTACAATGCCAATGTCTATAGGCGTTGGTGACCACTTACCATCAGGTGGCCCATATACTCGTCCGCCTTCCTATTCTATAAAAAAAAAACTTCGCCTGGAAGTAAATTCAAATTTAATGTTAAAAAAAACATTGATAATGATCGATTGTTACTTTATGAAAGACTATAAAGACAATAATTAAACGTGGAGTTTGTTTTCGTGGAATTTTATGCAGGATAATTAATAATTTATTTGTGCCTATGAAATTGGTGTAAAATTAAAATTGGTGTAATATTATAAAATTGTGTTACACGTACAAAAGATATCACCTGTTATACTTAAGTTTAGCGATTCTCGTAAAAAAAACATAATTTAGTCACATTGATATGGTATCAAGGGAAAAACGGAAAATGAAAATATTATTACAATTTCCTAAAATCCTATGGGAAAATGTTCAAATTTAAAAATGAATGCAATATCTTACATCAAATTATTTATCACTCTCTATACATATGAAACAAATGCGTAATCACCGAGTGCATAAATTTGAAGACAAAAACGCCAGTCCAATGTTTACAATTCTAATATTACACTGTATGTGTGAGTGAATTAGAAATGCATACGGTGTTCCATTTAATTTAAAATTGTCTGGTCCGTATGAATGAGATAGAAAATGTGATGAAAAAAATCGAATTAGTTGAAACAAGTGAGCAGTCACTGTGTTTGTACTATTGATTCTGGTATCAATGTATCGACTATCAACATAATTATTAATTCTCCATTAAAATTTAAATATTTAAATTTCGAATTTCATGAGCGCAAGATTTTTACTTTATATTACCAGCCTTACTGATTTATCATTCGCTTGATGGTCGACATCGCAAGGCGCTGTCTCCGGCGAATATATGGCCTCTTTGAAGCGCAGAAAGATGGGTAATTTCATTGAATTTATGAACGTATCAACGTTGAAATTGCGAGGTTGAAAATTTGGACGTAAAATTGTGATAAACATCGGGTACTCTGATGGTATGAAGTAAGAGTCTTTTTTAATTATGATAATGAAAATAAGACTTTATACGTTCGTTTGGAAGTTATCACATAGAGGGTAAATGTATTAAAAACATTAAGTTAATAGATATACCGACATGATTATTTACTCGGACGTTTTCATACGAATTGATATATATCTCATATGAAGTGTATTTTAATTCGACGATCAAAAATCAACTATATCTTATTTATAGGTATTAAAATGCTAATCAACTTAAACGTACATGTCTCGTTAAAAAAAAGTAATTTGAAAATAAAATATCACCGAAAGACAAAGAAATTAAATCAAGGAACAAAAGTGCGAAACTGTGTCAAGACCTTACGTTACAAAGAACGGTTCGAGCTCGTGTTTTATAAAATTAAAATTCGTTTAACTCGTTCTAATCGGTTCTAAAATGTATATTGAGATTTTAACAATATTAAGAATATTGAATCAGTGAAGCGGGTGAATACGATAAGTGATTCACTTTTATGCTAAATTTTGAAATTTCATACCGTGTGTGTGTAATTTCAAAATTTAGAAATTACACACACACGCTCACATAACTGTAACACATGTAGAGCATGTACATTTCGATTGAAATTTTATTTAAATACATACCTTGCAATATTTACTTATATTAAAATTATATTATATTGTACTTATAGATACGTATTGTATAATGTTACATACTCGTTAATTAATTGAATGAGAGAAAATTTCTTACGAATCTTTTCTCTGATTCAAGTAATATATTTATGTTGTTGGACTTAAATCGCGTATAGATTGATATTACGTTTTTAAATGCCTGTCTTATTGCGTCTACTAATTAAAGAGATGTTTACCGATCAATGAATTGATATTGTAATTGAACGAAAAAAATTGTAGCTTGTATTATGGCCAGACAACTGATATACTACATATACTATTTTTCTTTTGTAAATACATACTTATATAGATAATTACACCCAGATTTAGGACAAACAGACATGTGCATGCACACAAATATCTGTAGTGGGTGGGAATCGAATCCACAACCTTCGGCGTGAAAGGCAAGCATCCACCAACCACGCCAACCGGCTCAATAATAATAATACCTTTTATTGTAAATTGCAATAATTTGTAGTACCAGTAACATAATACTGCTACAACAACATTGATTGATACTCGACTTCATTGTAGTTATTGTTTTGTGAGATTACAACAGGTTCTCAGAAAGCGTTCAAACTACCTCTGTTGGTTAATTGAAATACATATAAAGGAATATTCGTGTGCAAAACGTTGTTATGGAATAAGCAAATTCATACATGATTAATAATAATAATAACGTCCTCCAGACCGATTTCGGCCACGGCGGCCAATCTCAAGAGAGATTAGCCAACTGCGCAGGAGATATTATAGTGCACAAGTGTGTGCGCAAGCACAGGTGCACTCTCTATTCCCTAACTCTCATAATCCGATGGGACGGCAATCCGACACGACCGGAAAGAGTTCAGGCGCAGGACCAACTTACGTGCTTTCCGAGGCACGGGAGTAAAAACACTTCCAACTTCCAGACTCCGGGCTGCTACTGAAAATTTTCTGACAGAAAAACCCAATAACTTTTTAGTGGCCCGACCTGGGAATTGAACCCAGGACCTTCGGGTCCGCGAACACTAGACCAACGAGGCAGTCATACATGATTACACACCTTGGGAATGAATAGATCGCCTCTTTCTTTTTCGCTATTTCTTTCTTATATTGAAACTTGTAAGCTATTATAAAATGTGACAAAAAACGCTTATTTTTTATCGGTTTCTCTAATTAGGATCAAAACTAATTGTTTTTTGAAGTCGAGATGGCCTAGTGATGAGAACGCGTGAATCTTACCCGATGATCGTGGGTTCAAACCCGGGCAAGCACCGCTGATTTTCATGTGCTTAATTTGTGATTATAATTCATGTCGAGTTTGACGGTGAAGGAAGACATCGTGAGGAAACCTGCATGTGTCTAATTTCACTGAAATTCTACCACATGTGTATTCCATCAACCCGCATTGGAGCAACGTGGTGAAATAAGCTCCAAACTCTCTCCTCAAAAAGGGAGAGGAGGCCTTAGCCCAGCAGTGGGACATTCGCAGGCTATTACTGTACTAATTTTTTAATTATTTTGTAATTGCATATATTTCTTCACTTTTTTATTAATTAAGCTCAGTAGAAATGCAGTTATGAATAAAATACACATGTAAAGAAATGTTATGAATGATATTGTGTTGTGCCTCCTGGTGTATTCCCGGCGGCTACAATTCACTGCAAGGGGTAAAAACAGTTGTGTAGGTTGAACTAAAATTACTGCAGTGTTGCAACATTATAAGGATGTTTTCACATGTATCACAAGGCCGTTGTAAACTGCAAAACAATGTAGGAACACTTCTTATTGTTGGAAAATAGCACGTTATTTAACACTAAGCTGCAAGCTGTTGCTCGCCATCTGTTTCAGTGAGAAATCTTTACCGTTTTTACTTTAATATATACACGCCAGACGTGTTAATATATTAAATATTATGTATTTGTTTCAGCTTATTTTTTTATCATAGGTGCTATTAAAGTTGTTATATTCAAATATATTTCAATAAATGTATAGTAAAACATATATAATGAGCACTAACTCATATTAAAATAGTATGTCCTTTAAGCTTTAGGAAGTCACTTCGTCTCCCGTGATGTTGAAAACGCGGGATGTTAATTGTGTTACTTTTCTTATGCGTGTTTACTTTAAATGTCATAATTTTTATTTGACTCAATGTCGCTTATGACTTTAATATAATTATGCGATAGAGTTCCGCGGTGAGCTATAAATTCGTTCTTACAGTATAAATCTACAGTTCTACCTGATTTTCGTATAAAGAAATAAAAATTAGGAATAAATAAAACCTCATATAGTTTTTTCTATAAATTTTAATGCCTATTTTGTTTTTTATTTTAATTTTAATTCTAGAATATATTAATAAAAATGTCTGTACATAACCTCATTACAACGATGGACTTCATATTTGTATTAGTTTAGACCAAATCGATTAAATTAAAGCTTATTTACTCACTTATTTATTCACATGTTTGAACTTAAACATAAAGTACAGAAATTCGTATAAGTTATGCCAGTTCAAGATTTCCCCCAAAGTTGTAATACTAAAACAATATCCAGCACAGCGACCTAAATAAGAGTAAGATATTTTGTAAACATTTTACTGCGCCCCAGCCTGTGACGATATTGTGGACGCCGTTGTTGCATAACGACAGTTTTTACTGCCTTCAACGAGACCATTCTGTAATGTTATGTCCCTGCCATAGATGTCGTTATACGTCGAGTGTCGACGTTATTCGGACGTGTAATACCAAGGAAATAGAATACCGATAGAAAATTTTGTTATATTGCTTAAAACTTCCTGTTCCGTTTTTTTTTAATATTCAAGACTGTAACTTAGCAGTATGCTAAACTTCCTAATTGTACGGTTACGGTACGGTTTAAAGCCACTCGTCTCGCACGTTATTTTTTCGGTTATGGTGTACATAGAATATAAGTTTTAATAATAATAAATATAGGAAAGGTCGCTTATGGCCCTCATAACGCTTTTTTGTTACGTAATAATTTCTGCCAGTTCACTCTACTGTAAGCCGCGTAAAGACCTTCGTTCCAGTAAGTGCATTATACAGCATATATCGTAGTAACAATAAGGCGATATTGACTGTGACGTCATGTACAATATTAACCATTTATATTGTGGTCTTTAGATAAACCCGATCAATAAACTTAGTATCAATCCATGAAACTTGAGCTGTGAGTTTGGTTTCGCGGTCTTTGCTGAAGTGCAATTGCATCTGACAGTATCAAACGTGCAACAGAAACAAGCTCGCAACTTCGCGACGACGTCGCAGATAAGCGAGCACACGAACCGCAAACTTGCGATTCCTTTCCTGTTTCATCAGTCTTAAGACGCGAATCGTACTATTGTTTTCACAAACTCATTTAAAGTGTTGTTCTGCGTATACTTTGATAACTGTATATGGAATACTATAAACAATTAATATGAGTTCGTACGAACATCATTTGAATTAGACGTCGCTTATATAGTTTTTCAAATATTTAATAAGATATAAAATAGTAGTTATGTATTGTTTTAATCTTTTTTTTAAATAAAATACGGGGCCATAATTATTTGCATTAAAATACATGAAACCAATGGCACAGACGCACAAATCTGTGTGAAAGTAATTAATAAAAACAATTAAAAAATATTACTTTTTATTTATTTTATTTACTTTTATAATGTTACTTTTTATTTTATTATAAATGATGCACATATTTCCAAAAATAAACAGTTTAAATGATCATCGTTCAATTATCACGTTATTTTTATATTATAGTTTTCTTAACTTTAAGAGTAGGAGATATTTTTTGTAGGGCTTTGGGCTCGTCTGGGCTATCTAACCGACACATCAAATATTCTACCGCAAGGCAGCAGTACTTAATATTGCTATCGGTTTGAAGGCTGCGATAACCGGTGTAACTACAGGCACGAGAAACATAACATCTTAGTTCCCAAGGTTGATGGCACATTGGCGATGTAAAGTATGGTGAATATTTCTTACAATGTCAATGTCCAGGTGGCCCATTTTCTCCACCTACCTATATTATAAAAATATACATTAAATACGAAACCAGTGAAATAATGCTAGAGCCATATTATAATTAATATTGTGTTAATCATAAGTTACAATCACAGAGTCGTTAGGCGAACGTGCCTATCAGTCATCATACAGTCGATTGAACTCGAAGCTATTCAACAATAAAACAATAAAAGGGTTTTAGGAGACAAATATAAGGTTTTAGGAGCAAAAAAACGGTCGAGCGAATGCGTTTCTTTCGAACGCTACCTTAACGGTAATATTTTCAAAAGTTGGCTTCATTCGACGGTCATTAAATACATGTTTCTTTTAATTCATAAAGTATGACTGATATATATTCAAATTGAATTTTAACATATACATACTGGTAGGAACATATCTGCTGGGTTAAAAATCAAAACAATGAATAGACAGGCGATTGACTTCTATATTCTATAAAGATTTTGGCAATGACTTTGAATATCACCCATATCACAGTTCACCTAATCATACCAAGTTTAATTAAACGTAGTATGAGATAGGCTAATACCCTGAAGTTAATTAAATAGAGTGTTTAAATAATTTCAGTTTAATTTAATATAGTTAAATGACTGTTTCGAAGTCCTTGTTACAGTCTACGTATATAATATAAAAAGAATCTACGGTCTTACTATATGAAATAATAATATTATAAATTCGAAAGTGCGTTTATGTATTTATTTGTTAGTTACGCTCTCACGTCTTAAGAATTCAACAGCAGATCATGAATTTGTGGGTAAATGTTCTTAACGGTACAAAGAAGGACATACCCAACACCTGAACTCCCTTCACACACGGACGAAGCCACGGACGGAAGCTAGTATAGTAATTTTTTGTCCCCAGTAGAGGCAATACGACAATGTGATATTATCTTAAAATGTTTAATTTTAAATGTTTTTGTTTTAATTCTCTTAGAAATGTTTTCGTACTATTTCTCCAAGGTGTTTCTCGGGGTGACAATGCAGTACCTCTGGTTTTTAGTAATTTCGGCGCAAACGGCGCTGGTGAGTCCCACATATCCTTCGTGTGGGAGAAACGAGTAAAAGCGTTTTTTCCAGCGAGATAAAATAAAGTCCAAGTGTTACGACTAAATTCAGTGTTTAATTTGGGATGTCATAATATTGTGAGTTGTGTAGAATATAATGATTCTTCGTTTACATCTCCAGCACGCATATAATATAATTGCTGTTTTAGATAAGTCTAAGTCTAAGTATTTACTAAGGATAATATTTAAAATTTCTGTAATTATGTATGTTACCTATTCACATATATATAAACATTATTTCAATTAGAATATGGAATTGATTCGGTCACGGTGGCCAATCTCAAGACCGACTGCGCAGGACATATTGTAGTGCACAAATGTATGTGCAAATACAGGTGCACTTTATGGAAAGTGGGGAATTGTCAGTCACTCGCATAATCCGATAGGATGCAATATAATATATATACATTACCTGTGATAAGATATTGTATTCAATATAATATTATATTTTGCTAAAGCCACATAAATTCAAACTACAATAAAAGTATTCAGAATTACTCATAAATATATGACGACGATTTAAGCCAAGATTGAAAACCCAACGTTGATTCCATAGCATCTTTGATGTTGTAGCGGTGTCGGTGACTATTTTTTATTTGCGGCTAGCTTTTCATATGTGTTATTTTCTTATATGAAATATTGTCCGCAGGTGGTGTAGAAGTACCGGAATTTGGGGAGCCAATCACCAACCTGACAGTCCCCATCGGTCGCGATGCGACTTTTAAGTGTATAGTCGTCAATTTAGGCAATTACAGAGTGAGTACCATGTTAATACCATACAGCTTGTGGTCTAGTAGCTTGGTAATTGTTAATTAGGGGGTAGATAAAAAAAATCTGGTTCACAACGGTAGCCAATAGTTACCCTCTAGTTGCAACCTAAGAAGTTGACATTTGCATTCTGATTTGCAGTCTGAGTCATTAACCCCAGAGTGAAGAGATATATTTCTCTTCAATTTTGGGTTGGCGTTAGATTGTTATTACGTAGAACCATGAGGAACGATGAGATGCAAATGCATTTGTATTATTTCACTTACACATGTGCATTATCTTCTGCGCTGTTCTTTGTGATTGGCCGAAATTCTGTCATAATGATATTATCATTTTAAATGATACCATAAGGTTAATATACTGCTTAGAAGACTTACGTCGTGTCAATTTTTCTTCCTTATGTTTTAATAGCAATTTAAGTAGTTTATTGATCTCGTATACAGGCTTGTTGTTTGTATTTACACTAAGTTATGAATGCCTTATCTCCGCAAACATAAATTGTACACTAATCATTTATGTTGACTAATGTGGTGAAGCGCATTGGTTATTGACACCTTGTACATATAGCATATAAATTATGGGCTCACAAGGATCGCTGAAATTCAAATACAGTTATAGTAAATTCTATCAAATTACAACTTGCTAATTAATAGACAGTAAGTACGAGTTAAGATTAATTCGAAACGTTTGTTCATCTCTTAAAGTAGATCGTAATTATTGTAAAATAATTATGTGTTCTATGGATTAATTACGTACGTAATATTAAAATAAAACGCTCATTTGCTTAGTGTATCTGCTATAGCCGTTATAATTATGTTTTCCATTTGCTTATGATTGCTCCAAAAAAAATCTTTATTTAAGTAGACTCCTAAGAACACTTGTGATAGTATTTATTAAATGTAAAGCAACCGTATACACAAATAAAAATGTATGATGGCTAGCGTGGATATCTTCAGACCATTAGGTTATGGCTATGAATCTCATTCGCTTTTTTGTCAAGAAGCCGTATCTTTCGTACCTCGAAAAGCACGTGAAGCCTCTGGTGATGCTTCTATTCTGTCACCGCACTTAAAAATGCTATTGAATTATGAAAGTGTGAGAATAGGAAATGAGCTATGTTTGCGCAAACATTTATGCACTTCAAAATATTTTGCGCATTTGCGTCTACTCTATTGCTAAAGGTCGCCATGCCCAAACAGCTAGAATGATACACAAGCGCTTAAAATATCAATAGAATTCAATTAAGCATTAAATATATAAATATAAAATAAACTGACATTTTCATATTAGACTTAAATTAAAAGCACGAAGCGTGTTAATTAAAATTGAATAATTTATCGCTACCGTGATGTACGAATTCAAAATGAATTAAAATATAATATTTTTATTATATCTGATGTTTATGTCTTTTTTTAATACATGGATGCTCTGAGTTACGTATATAAAAGCCGTATCTTACAATAAATTCAATTAACAAAAACCAGCTGTTCTTTTTAAAGAATATAAAGTGAAAAGCTTTTCGCTGTATATTTTATTAATGCTACTATTTAAAATAACAGTAGTGTAATTAATATAAGCTGTCTGTACGAAGTGTTATTTAAATGTTTTGTCCGAAATGAATATTAATAAAAACAAAAGACAATTAGTTTTTAATACCAACCAGATAGCTCTTATCGACTTAATAATTATTTATATTTAATATGTGAATAACGAAAAGTTTTCCTTAATTTTTTGTACTACATTATTTTTAATAATAAAAAGGGGAACGAACTTGGTGGAATTAAATCTAATGAGTTTATATTTCGACCTCACACGATAGCAGTAATAAACCCTGTGATGAGGATTAATGTAATAATAAGTTATATTTATAAATATAATGGATATACTTTACTTTTATCATAGTGTTTATATATTTCAAAAACAAAATATTATTTTAACATAAATTTATTTAAAATTCATAATAACGCAATCACAAAACAACTCAAAAATTAAGAATAAAAGTGAAAATATATTGAGGACGTGATGAAAAGAAAATTAATTTCTAATTTTAATAAATCACGTTGAATTCAGGTGGGCTGGGTGAAGGCGGATACAAAGGCTATACAGGCGATCCACGAACACGTAATCACGCACAACCATCGCGTATCAGTCTCGCACTCGGATCACTCAACTTGGTACTTGCACATAAAGAACGTGCAAGAGGAGGACCGAGGACAATACATGTGCCAAATAAACACAGATCCCATGAAAAGTCAAGTGAGTTAAAATTCTATTTATCACATTATTCGAAATTTAAATATTTTTATATGAATGCTGTGACATGTGTGTTTATTACACATATTTTAATTCTTAAAAGTGTTTTATTTAATTTTTATTACTTTTTATTGTAATATCTTTATTTAGAATGTATGCTACAATTTTCTGTAATTTAATTATTCATTACCATATTGATTTAAACGAAATAATGTTCTATTCTATCATTGACAAATAATATAAATGAAAAAAAAATCTTGATAATATATACAATTTGTTAGCCTCACCTAATTTATTTGGGGTCGATTATATATCTTTCTTCTTAACATCATTCCTTCATTCGTATCTATCTCTAGATGCCAGTTATTTTCTTGTTGCACATAATTCTTAACATTTTTACTGGTAGTAGGGCTCTCAAGCTTCTCTGGGTAGGTATCACCTACTCATCAGATATTCTGCGGCAAAACAACAGTATTTGATCTTTCGTACCGTTTCGTACGTATTGTTGCGTTCCGGTTTGAAAGGTGAGTGAGCCAGTGCTATTATAGGCACAAGGGACATAACATCATAGTTCCCAAGGTTGGTGGCGCATTGGTGATGTAAGCGATGGTTAACATTTCTTACAATGCCAATATCTATGTGCGTTGATGATCACTTAGCTCTCAGGTGGAGCATATGCTCATTCTCCTACCAATACTATAAAAAAAGGTATGTGGATCGATCTAGCTAATAATCGATAGTATTATCTTTCTGTAATCGAGAATATAAACTTATCTTTTTATTTATTATTTTTGTATTACCACCGACTTGCTATCGGTGCTTTTGCTGTATTTTGTCTGTAAATTATTTACGTCATGTATTAATTTATAATTAATACATATATATTACTGCCTCGCTAGTCTAGTGGCTTGATGTAAGGTCGCAGACCCGGAGGTCGTGGGTTCAATTCCCAGGTCGGGCCAATAAAAAGTTATTGTGTTTTTCTAACAGAAAATTCTCAGTAGCAGCCCGGAGTCTGGAAGTTGGAAGTGTGTACACTCCTGTGCCTCGGAAAGCACTTAAAGCCGTTGGTCTTGCGTTTAAACTCTTTCCGGTTGTGTGGGATTACCGTCCCATCGGATTTTGAGAGTTAGGCATTAGAGAGTGCACCTGTGTTTGCGCACACACTTGTGCACTATAATATCTCCTGCGTAGTTGGCTGTCTCTTGAGATTGGCCGCCGTGGAAGAAATCGGTCTGGAGGACATAATTATTTATTTTATTATGCAAGGCACATCACAATCTATTAATATCCATCTTATTTTAGTGCAATCCTAAAAAATAAAATTGATGATTTTTTAGGCTAGTTTGACTAGTAGTACTTATCCATATGAATACACTTCTTTTATTTATTAATCTCTACTCCTTTGTCACACAAAGTGTATACATAAAGTATACGTTACGCGTACTTCTTTGCTACATGTTAATAGCATGTATATGTGTATGTGTATGTTATAAGAAAAATATGTTTGTTTTAGTAATAAAATTCTATGTTTTTATTTGTTTAACTCCAAATTCATTTCTTTGTCTTCTTTAATCATAAATTCTATCAATAACCATCCATTTCAACGTTTCACATCTGCCGGGCGTCCCGTGAGGGCAAAATTTTTTTTTCCTCATGCACATGAGGAAAAAAAATTGCCCTTCTCATTAATATCACAATCATTTTTGAAAGCGTATCACAATAAATTTAAAAAATTCACCATCATTGAAGCAATAATAAAATTACCATTCACGAGAATCGTAAAGCAAATTGCCCGTTCTGTCTATTTAATATTCGACGCCCGCTTCAATATATCGTGCACAGTACTGAAAAGGTTTCAATTAATTTAAAATGTGATTATTGAGCCGAAAAACTGCACGATATAAATCATTTTCTGAAAGCTGCTTGTGAATCAACACGCCTCGGGAACTATTTATTGAAGATGCAGGCTTATTGGTTGCTTGTAGGGCTGCAGTTTGTCGGATCCGTGGTTCGGGTCTTAGACCAAGAAATTATCAATCCTGTAGCCTGGGCCAATGGAATAGCATGTTTTTTGAACAACAATTTTACTGGTGGTAGAGCTTTGTGCAAGCTCGTCTGGGTAGGTACCACCCACTCATCAGATATTCTACCGCAAAACTTGTACTTGATATTGTTGTGTTCCGGTTTGAAGGGTGAGTGAGCCAGTGTAATTACAGGCACAAGGGACATAACATCTTAGTTCCCAAGGTTGGTGGCGCTTCATTAATGTATAATCTTATTCTATAAAAAAAAATGTGATTGGAAAATACGTAAAGCAGTTTGCCTTGCATCTGATCTCTCCATTTAATCATGTCATATTGCTATTCCATCTATTTCCACACGCATACTCCATGCGTGTGGAAATAGAATATATCTGCTCACAAATTTGTGCACTGCAATATGCAATCCTATCCCTATGCAATTAGCTAGTCTTCGATGTAAATGACCTTGGCTAAGATCGTTCAGGAAAACATCATCACTCCATGAATTTAAATATAAACGTGAATATTTTTTGGGAAAATATCAGATAGATAGTTTAGAAATACAAAGTATATGAATAATAAAAAAAAAAATTACAAAAACAGTTTAACTGTTATAATTATATTTAAGTACGTAAGATGACGTACTATAACGTGACCGTTGCAAGATTCTACTTTCAAATAATAAAAAAACAAAAAGCAGCAATGGCTTGAAAACACCTTTTTATTTTTTACTTTCAAGCCAGTTCTTTTCAGTGTAATCAAAATTCCGAACAAGTAGTAGCTTCACGGCAAACGTGACACAGCCTTTGTAATTAGACGACTCTGTTTTTTTTACAAGGAAAGTAGATTAGCAAATCGACCAGCTCGTGGTAGGTCCTGTGCCAGTGCACATCGGCACTGTTTACAGACCATTTCTTATATCACCAATAATGTATCAACTTTGGGATATACAAATGATATGAAAATCGGTTCATTGCAATACAGAGTGTCTTTGGTCGACAGTCGAAGAAAATACATGAAATTTGTATCTATCTAGACTGGGTTGCAAAAAATCCTACTACAAGTTAAAACTTACTACATACTGAAAGCATAATCGGTAATACGGTTGTTTTTTCTGAAAATAGAACCGTAACCGTAACAGCCTGTGAATGTCCCACTGCTGGGCTAAAGGCCTCCTCTCCTCTTTTTTGAGGAGAAGGTTTGGAGCTTATTCCACCACGCTGCTCCAATGCGGGTTGGTAGAATTCACATGTGGCAGAATTTCAGTGAAATTAGACACATGCAGGTTTCCTCACGATGTTTTCCTTCACCGTAAAGCACGAGATGAATTATAATCACAAATTAAGCACATGAAAATTCAGTGGTGCTTGCCCGGGTTTGAACCCACGATCATCGGTTAAGATTCACGCATTCTTACCACAGGGCCATCTCGGCTTTTTTAAAAAATAGAACAAATTAACAATATTTGTTTACTTAAGACCAACGTAGAAGTAGAAGAATATAAAAGAAGACATTGTATCTAACTAGATGGTTTTACAAAATTTCAAGTTTTTTCTTATAATATAAGAAATACTTTATTAAAATTCCCTGCCAATTTTTGTCTAGGTATATACCGACTATTTATTGGCAGTTTAACCGCACAACAGCAGCTTTTGTGTTTGAATTTATAGAATGATTGAGCAGTATAATTACAGGCACAATGAAGATAGCAAATAAGTTTCTACTCCCGCATTAAAGGTGTACTTTATAGTTAATTTCTTACAGTTCCGATGGTGAGCACTTACCCATCGCAATTTGCTTGTCAACCTTCCTCAATGCATTTTATGATTGTTTTCTTGTTACTAAGTTTATTTAGAGAAATACTATTTACACAAAATATTTGTTTTTTTTTTAATTAAAAAATTGGAAGAAAAAGTATTGTTTTATTTGGATTTTAATATATAACAGCACAGAACATATATTATTTTAATTATTGTTATTTTAAGAACATAAATTTAGTTTTTTTTTTCTAATTAAATATATTACTACAAAATCGAATCAATCATTTCGCTAACAATAAAAAAAAACAAATTTGTACATGTTTTTAAAAAATATATGCAATTGAAAAATGCTTCGATATGTAACCGTATTTATTTCATCAGATGGGATACCTTGAAGTAGTTATACCACCCGACTTTATTCCTGAAGAGACTTCAGGCGATACGATGGTTCCTGAAGGTGGAACAGCCCGAGTATCGTGTAAAGCGAGGGGTATCCCACCACCAAGAGTTATGTGGAAACGTGAGGATGGACAGGAAATCGTTGTTAGAGATAATACAGGAGCAAAGACCAAAGGTAAGAAAACTTTTAGTCTTAACAATTTGTACATTTTTTTTGTCATATTATTATTTTTCTAAGCGACTTCTCATCGGGACTTCGATTTATGGTTATGGATTTTTTTTTATTTCTTATAGTAATCATTTATTTTTTGTAAATCGAAATATTGCTCGCACCTTTGGGATGACTCCGCTAAGTACCAACTCGAGGCCTTGGATCGGTTGCAACGACGTGCGATTTGCATTATTGGTGACGTAAAGGACGCAAAAAGCCTCGAGCCTTTACAATTGCATAGAGATAGCAGCGCTAAGCGCTTTCTATCAAATGTATCACGGCAAGTGCTCTGAGGAATTATTCTTTTCTTCACAAGTCTACGCGTGCTGGCTCACAATGTCACCGCCTAACAATGACTTCAATTCCATCGCGCACGATTTGTTTACGTTTTTTTGTTGGAATTGGAATTCGTTACCAGCACACGCGTTCTCCTCCTCTTACAACCTGGGTTCCTTCAAACGAGGCGTGAACGGGCATCTTGCGGGCCGGTAAGGCAGGAGCGGCTAGTGAAACATTCTTCTCGACTGTACTAGTCGTCGTCGCGTTTGGACTCCACTACCACTTACCATCAGGTGGGGTGGAGTCATTGGTATTCCCGGCTTATAAAAAAAAGCAGTATAAAATGCAATTTAATATTTACGGAATGTGTTTAAAATTACTGCGTAATTTATATTTTGAATTACATTTACCATTTTTTAATATTTACGATTTGTCTACCAATCGTTGGCTTCATAATAATCGCCAAGAGACGGAAAGACTTGTATGCTATATTTGTTTAAGCAAATAACTAATTATTATTGACACAATTATTGCTACTAACATTGGAATAGTATTAGGCGTTCAGTATTTCTATAAATACGAGATAGAATTAAGCCGGCTTGTCTCTAAGGACTTAATAATATATCTTGAGATATAAATTATTTTCTTCGATTGTGGTTCAAGCTAAGAGACACAGCATTTTGATCAGTAAATTAGCAGTATAGCTCCACAGTTATCTGATTACTCCGTTAGAACAGTAGCTGGATTATAACGCTTTTGATACCAAGATTCTGGGTTCGAACCCTAGGTCAGGCCAGTTATTAAATCTGTAAAATATTATTATTGTAATTTTTGTTTTTTTTTTTACTATTTATTGTTTTGTATTTACGATCCCAGTTTGGTCAAAATAAATGATTTTATTATTATTAAGCTATTGGATTTTTTGGTTAATTACTTTTAAAATTTGAAGTCACTGATATAAGGATGATACTAACGCATGAAAGAGCGTAATATAACTTGAAAATAAAGCTCATTTACCCGTTTTTTTTTAATATAACTTACAATTTATAGAAGTATAATATGAAATCCTTTTTTATATTACGAAAATTAATTTTAATTTAAATCACCGAAGCGTATTATATAACATTATAAGTGATGTCATAGCAAGAACTCAGCCTTATGTACACCGCCTTATCTGATTACCGGATTATAATTTCCTTGATGTTTGTAGAACATTTGTGGGAAAACGGGGAGAAATTTTGTACGGTAACAAATATTTAAAGATAAAATCAAAACAGTTCAGTCGCGATTATTTTGATTGGAGCGTGTGCCGGCCTATTCGCAACTGTAATCAAAATAATTACATATACTTATAACCTAACACTTTCAAATGTTTTCCATGACTGTAATAGTATACACACTACAAAGCTTAAATGTCTCACTTAAACTACGAGTGTTGCTATAAAAACACTTAAGAGATGAAAAAAATGTTTCGGTATCTTACAAATAATTTCTACTAAAAATTCATTTACTATTGACTAATCTTTACCGGCCTTATTTATAAACAATGTTTTGCGTTTTGCTTAGTTAAACACACGTCGTCTCTTTCTTTTATATTGATTTGACATTTGAAAGAAGGAGACGTCTTATTGTTTAGCTAACTACCCCCTCAACATATATAGGAATAGTCTTATTCATGTTTTTAAAGTTATAAGCTCGTTGTGCGTCCACTTGATCAACTTAAATACTTAAAATAAGTATTTGTTTTCAAGATAATCTATCAAATCAATTGTAGGTTCGTCTAGATGGTCGGTAAGTACCTGCACAAGATAGCGCGGCGGGAAATGTCACCTTCCTGCCACGAGTGTGGTGCGCCAATCGACACGGCGCAACACACCCTCACGGAGTGTGCCGCGTGGGGGCCCCAGAGGCATTCCCTGGTCGTTGTCGGCGGAGACCTCTCCTTACCGAGCATCATCAACGCGATGCTTGAAAGCGAGGAGTGCTGGTCGGAAATGGTCTTCTTCTGTGAAAATGTGATGTCGCAGAAGGAGGCCACGGAGCGGGAGCGGGAAGAGGACGCCGCTGCAAACCTGCTCCACCGAAGACGACCGAGGAGAAGAATGAGGCGCTATGCACACCTTCTCCCTCCGCCGCAATAGACGTCGCTGGGGCTAGGGGGGTTTTCAGTACCCAGGTAATCTCCCTAGAGAATGACGGCCTGCATAGGCAGGCTGCCCGTCAGAGCATCGCGGTAGCATGCGCAAGCGATCCCGTGGCGTTCCTCGTTATGACGGAATGGGTACCGCTGGTTTTTTAGTGGGTATTCCGTTGTTCGGGGTGCACTCGGCGCCTCGGACATCGGCGAGCCCCACATACCCACCATATTGTTCCCGTGGGGGAAACGCGTAATGCGTTTTTCCAGAGTAAAAAAAAGGTTCGTCTAGATGGCGATGTAGTTAAGGTTTATAATGAGCCATATTCACAATGGATGTTGTCAATGAAAAAAAAAAAACCGATAGAAGTCACCGTGGACAAGTTATCAATAAATTTTACTAACTATATTAATATTATAAATGCTAAAGGAACTCTGAACTTGAAGCCGAGGAATACCAACATCTAACATGCAGACAAAGCCGCGGATGAACACTTTCCTTCTTAAAATATAAAATTAACAATAAGCCAAATATAGAGTATTAATATATCGGCAAATATAAGATACGAAGTAATGGTTCGTAAGGAATCCTTAATCCGAAGTAAAGCAAAAGTTTGAGAAGATTTGGAGCTTATCCCACCAAGCTGCTACATTGCGGATTGGTGAATTAAATAATATTACATATGAAAGAACGGTTGATATACATATATAATAATAAATAATAGTCAGTACGGTAACAAATTCAAATATATACCGTTACGATACTAATTATTTTATAAAATTAACCAGATAAAAAATTAAATAATATTTATCAAAAAATTCTTTCGCTATTTTAATAAATCATCTGGGTCTGGTAATTGGAAAAATACAGAGCAACTTGGTGACCTCAAATTACAGCGAACTCGGCGGGCTGCAGGAAAAATATTTCATTTGTCTTAGTTTATCTGAATAGCGCAAGGACGGCATTGTTTTTCTGAATATGTATAATAATACGAACGTCTGTGTGACCGCATTCGTGGCGCCACAATGAGCTTCGCGGCGACTATTCCCGGGATGAGTTTCGCGTCCAGTATTGTTTAAAGTTTGTCGTAATTAGTAGAGTTCCGCGCTGAATAGACTCCTAGGTCGCATTGTAGGAATGTTAAAACGCTTTTGCGGATCACTAAAATTCTTATTTGAATCGAGTTATTTATAAAGGGGAATGTACACAGCTGTGTTTAATATTCTTTCAAGAATGATTTTCAGATGGGTCAAGTCAAAATGTATACTAAAATGAATGTTATAGTAGTCGTTACGCAAAAATATTTTTATCAAATGATTTTCCATTTTCAAAAAGAAATGCTCTAAATAAATATTTTAATGTTAGTCACGCCGGTTGGCGTGGTTGGTAGATACTTGCCTTTCAAGCCGAAGGTTATGGGTTCGTTTCCCACCCAAGACAGACATTTGTGTGCATGAACATGTTCGTCCTGAGTTTGAGTGTAATTATCTATATAAGTATGTATTTACATAAGAAAAGTAGTATATGTAGTATATTAGTTGTCTGGTTTCCAAAGTACAAGCTCTGCTTAGCTTGAGATCAGATAGTCGTGTGTGAATAATGTCCCAGGATATTATTATTATTATTATTATTATTAGTACTTATTATAAATATTTTGATATATGTATTTTATACATATTTTTAAATGTTGAACAATACTTGTGCAAATAATACAACGCATTTTTATATGTATTGAAAGAAATTATAGAAATAATTATTCTTGTGAAAACAATAATTATGTAGGAAACAATATACATTAATGTGTCAATTGTTTATTCAACAAATAATAGCCGGACCATAGACACAAAACAATTAATTTTTCATTCATGTGACTTAAATATTATTTGCGAATCACACGATCTATTTTTATAACCGTTTCCTATTCATAGAAAATCATCCAAGAATTTTGAACATCTAAATAAACAATTAATCAATTACATTTTACTCATGAAATAAGTATTATAGTTCATATGCTTTTATTTTAATTTGAAGCAATTGCATAGATTTAGAAGTAATATATCATTCAAGAATCAATATATTCCAAGCGTCTTAGATGCCTCTATAATAATAGAAATAAAATTATAATCTCATGTATGCCTTACTAACAAAAAATATAATATTTTTATGGCTAATATATTAAATATATTGGGACCGAAAATACAAATTTAAACAGATTTTTACGTTTCGATATAAAGTTTTTTTGTTTAGCTTTAGTAGTCGGAATGCAATATGCGTAAAATTGAATAAATCATACGTCGCATGATTACGTTCCATTTTTGAAAAAAAAACTGTGTAATAAGCTATATATGGATGATATTAAAGTTTACTCTACGAAATAACCAATATTTCAAGCTTAAACTACGTCATTCTCTTGTACAAATGATTCGATTGTTTGCAGTGCTCGGGTACCAAGGTGAAGTATTAAAGTTGACGAAGATATCGCGTTCCGAAATGGGAACATACTTGTGTATTGCGGGTAATGGAGTTCCGCCCACAGTGAGCAAGAGGATTCATATAAGCGTTCATTGTAAGTTGATATTATATTATATTAAGTAAAAATATAATATCGTATATTTATTTAACAACGAATGTTAACGATGTCTGTGTACATAAAAATGTATGAAATTCTGAGGTAACGTTTCTTTTTCTTATTCGTTACTAAGTAATAATATGATTTAATATCGAGTGCACAGTAAAAATATTGAATGTTCGTCTAGTGTTAATTTTTTCTGAGTATTATAATCCAAAACACAGACAAAGTGAAAGTCAAAAATATTTATTCAATATTACTCTTAATTGTCGATTATCACTAATCTACCACCTTCCAGACAGGCTTTTTTATAAGATTTCACTAACACTTGTCAGCAGTAGCGATTGTGGTTAAAAAGCCTTAAGTCGATAAAAATTTGAACATCCCTTATTAAACAAAAGCCACAGCACTTACAGAACTATTATGTGTCGTCACGGCCCCTATGGGAGCGGATCTTAATTAAATATCGAATCGTAGCACGCGAGGTGCAAGGGTTATAAGTGTCCGAAGAGTAATTAAGTTAATTAGTAGGTAAATTGTGTTATGAAGACCCATGAAATGAGTATCTATTGTAACGCAGTTGAATTTAATAACCATTTAATCAGTATATTCCAAACTGTCACACGTATGCTTTTATATAAAATGTTCTTAATTATTTTGTTATAAATAACTTGAAAAAAATTAGATATATTTCAGCCACAAATATGATATATCTTAAAATAACTTTACATAAGTCGATTTTTGGTATTGATTATGAATGAAATTTTGTTGCTTTTTTTAACTCTTTTTAAAAAATGTAAGTATGTTTTACAATATTATGAAAACAAGATACTTTGCTTTACTTAGGTTGCTTAATCTAAAAATGTTGTATGTGGACTTAATTAAATATAAGAATATAAAAGTAATACTCAAAGTTTTGATAGTGTTGCTATGTTTCGTTTTCCTTATTAAGGTATTGTTTTTTAAATATTGTCGAAACCCTGAAATAGAACCGATATTTGAATCTACATACGTTTTATATTAAGACCTATAACAGTTTTTTCTCTAAAATAAAAACCACATCACGTATAATGTTTATTTGAATCAGCATATATTGTAGACAAGCCTGGCTTAATATAGCAATAAAATAAATAACAAAATTAATAGAAATAACACATAAAAATTAAATAATCGAATCAAAAAAAAAAATAAGAGTAATATAAACACAAGCAAATTTACATAAAACGAAATTACATTTAACAAAAATATTGTATCAGCAAAATTGGTTTTATCCCAATAGGTAAACCACTCGACCTACATATACATATGTGTACCAAATTAATATATACTCCGTGGTCGGCTTTATGCAATCTCGTTTAAACCACCCACTCATCAAATATTCACACACCAAACAGCAATACTTAGTATTGTTATGTTTAGGTTTTGTATAGGCAGTTGGTGGCGTATAGGCAATGTAAGAGATAGAATGGAGGATGGTGACCACTTACTTTTAGATACTTCCATTGCCAGTCTGCCTACATATTTAAAATCGACTATTTTAAAGAAAAAAAAGGGATATGGAATTACTAAATGAATAATAATCATTGATCTAATAATAAATTTTCCTATTTGAATTTCTGAGTCAATTGTATGCTTTTGTCTAAATTATTCTAGAAATAAGACAGAATTGTATTCATATTCCGTTTCAATGCTGTTGCACTAGTACTAATTAGGGGGAAGGCGCAACTCTAGATGAATACAAGGTGACGCGCACCGTCTCGGCTAAATAATAGCCCAATCATTTTACGTCTTCGAATCCATTTACGGTTGTAAATTTAATTTTGTCCTCTTATTTGATTTCTTATTATAATTATTCTCGCCTCACCGCAATGAATATAAAATATTTTCACATTAAGAAGATTTATTTATTCGCAGTTCATCCAGTAATTCAAGTACCAAATCAGCTCGTCGGTGCTCCACTAGGCACAGATGTTACCCTCGAATGTTACGTTGAATCTTCGCCAAAATCAATCAACTACTGGGTTAAGGATCCAGGTAATATTTCTTTTGTGATTGAAGAACTTTAAGACGATAATGAACATTAAGAATTTCGAATATCACATTATTTTTTTTTTCTGAGAGATTAGGAAAACAAAACGAAGGTCTATTCTATAAACCATTAATATAAATATTAATTCTGAGAAAAGTAATAATAATAAAAATATAGACCATATATGAATAGGGCTTAGATAAATATGTATTTATTGTGCTCTTTTTATAGATCTATATTCCTATTTTGAATTTATTTTATTTTTATTTCAATAATATTAAATCAAGTAAATGTAACCCAAACAGATAAAATGTTTCTTTTTTTTAACTTTTGGATGTTGTTTCTTTATAAATGTGTACACTATTAAGATAAAACCCTTGTTATCTGTTCGAGTTGATCTAACAATAGCCTGGACGTCCAAGCAATATAATTTTGTAAATGAAAACTCCCTTGTAAATCTTTCTTCCAATACAAGAAAGACCGTAAGATCATCTATCGTCTTGTTCTAAATTAATTACTTACATATAATTACATTAACGTTACGCAATATTGTTATCAAATTTGTATTAACGCTAATAGAATTATGATTAAGTTGGTAAAGCGTCACGATTATAACAGAAACAAATTATAAAGCGGATATAAAACTCTAGGTGTCTGCCCGAAGTTTTTACATTTTTCATAAAAGTTGGCGGAGGAAAGATGAAATTCTAATATTGGATTTGAAAGCAAATGTTTTAAGTAATAAATTGTATCGCAGGTGAGCTGATAATACCATCCGAGCATCACGAGATGACTGTCAGACAAAAGAGTATGTTCGAAGCCGAAATGTCTATGACAATCAAGAACATACGGAGAGAGGACCTGGGCAGCTACATATGTGTTGCGAAGAACTCCTTAGGAGACGTGGAGAGTAAAATCAGGTTATATGGTATGAAAACAGTATAAATTATAATAATTTTTTTATTTGTTGTCTTTTTTGTTATTTATTGCAACCTGATATAAAAACTTTTTGATTAGCTTAGGCTACGCTGGTCGAGAATTCTCAAGGGTATTAAATATACGATTTTTATGCAAAAAAAATTACATTTTTTAAATTTATATAAAATATTTTTTTTAACGTTTTTTATAGAAATACCAGGTAACGACAGGCATATATATCAGTACCCAGAGGAAAGAACGGTCTCAGATGATGAGTATGGAACCGAAATATATGATGAAGATTTTGATGATAAAGATCCAGAGAAGAGCAATCGAATTTCAGACAGAGCTAACAAATGGTTTTCAAACGATGGCAAAGTAATCGTTACTAATAATAATGCATCAATATTTAATGCTACAATTATTATTGTTACAATCATAAGTCTATTAAATACTTTATCTTAAAACTATTCAGCTAAAATTATATTAATCCTAAAACCGTGCTGTTATAAATGTATAGGTTTATTATTTTATAAATATATTATAATATTTAATTCTGATTTAATAAAAAATAAACGAACACTAATATATAATGCAAATTTATTATTGTTATTTTTATTATTTTACATACAAACTGTATTTAAATGACTGCTTAATGTAAAAACCATACGACCAACTAATCAAGCCGATGCAATCGCATTATGTTTTCAATCGAAACTACTGATAGCTTTTCAAATAACATTCAATCAAATAATGTTTTCGTAAAAATAGTTTACGTTTAGCAATGTTTTATAATTATGCATTAAAAATAAATAATAAATGAAGCTGATTAGATGTTTTAGAATTCCGATCAAAATTAATTGTTGATTGAAGTTGATTTTAGGTGATCGACTGTGTTAGTGAAAGCGGTTTATAATCAAAATGTCAACCATAATATTATTATAAGTAAATATTTAACAAATAAAATGCAAATAACTTGCTTTTTATCGTCATAAAACTATTGACAGTTTGAAAAGATCTCGTAAATTTTTCAATAGATTTTACAATCAATATATTTATATTTTTATAGTAAACTGCTTGTGTGTATTTAGTTGATCGTTTCATATTTAAGGCGTTCTATGATATAAAGAGGTCTCTTGTTTTCAGCATCATCTTATGATGACCCTTCGTCCTCCACTCCTAGAAATAGGCCTCTCCAATGGCACACCACTGAGCTCGATCTTCAGCTCTCAATCTCCATCCTTATGTATATTTTGTTTAATTTTACAGATTTTTTTTCAAAAGTGTTCTATACTATATAAGAATTGCTTACCCAGAATCGGATAGCGCGATATTAGCTTCTTCTTGTCCATTGTATTGATTATAGTAGTCACAATGTCTAGAAATATTTGATATGTCTTGACCAACATATATTTCTTTAAGTACATAATATTGAGAAATTCAATATTATTTCCTAAATAAGTAGTTAGGCATACATTATAGATTTCACGAATTTCTACAGGACAAAGGCCGTATTTGTATCGGCTGCATTACCCCCAAAATAGTATGCCAAAGTATCAAAGTATCTGTACAAAAAATTTTTATAAGTTTTTTATTGGTCTATAATTTATTTTAATTATTTATTATGACAAACCAAAATTAAATAATGACAATTAAGTTTAAATTATGTTTTAATATTTTGCGTTATTTTTAATAATTCAGCGCGTAACGTGATAATAACTAGACTTAACTTGTATATAGTTTTATAAGTTATATAGAGAAAATATAATCGAATTAAATTTTCATGTACTTTCTATTATTTAGGCGATATTTATTGGGACAGAAATAGTAAATGTTTATATAAGATATCTGTAAAGCTGTGTATATTGCTATTGATAAAAATATCTATAGCAGGTTATATGAGATGAAATATGATTATTATATATTATACACATTAATATACAATTTGTAAAGACAATTTCTGTGCATTAAATATATATTTTCAAAGTGAATAAGTCATTTCATTGTTTCTTATGACGTAACAAGCTAATAATAAAAACTGTTTTGTGTATACAAACGTATTTCATTTTACCTTCATTGAAATGTAAACTTGATTGTGGATTTTTGTAAAACGTTAATTAATAGAACGAAAGCAATTCGTTTTAATTAATTTAATATTAATCAAAAGCTGACGACTGACCTTACATATAATAGTAGCTTATTAGCAATGAGTGCTATACATTATGGCGTCTCTTTAATGTTATCTATTAAACTCTTAATTTAATTTTATCTTTAATGTCTCTTTAATTTTATCTTTAATGTTATCTATTAATACTATAGATATTAGGTAGAAATTAAAGGCAATACGAGTAAGCGCGCAGCTTGCAACGCCGCAATGTAGCGACTTGTGACGTCACAACATTTGAGTATAAAGCCCGACAATTGGTTGGTGTATATAAATATCCGCAGGCAATTCGGGATGTCTCACATTGGTTACGTTTACAAATAATTCAGGTCAGTCCCCAGCTTAAAAAAAAACAATTTTTTAATATGTATTATAAGTATTAAGTATCTTACCAATTATTAGGCAATGAAATAAAGGTTTGTAATGGCGTTTTTTTAAGATAATTATGTGATGTGTTATATATCATTGTACATTGAGTTATTAAGCATTTTTGTACGTTTAATTGTAAATATAATAAAACTGTTTTATTTAATAACAACTTATACCGGTACAACTTTAAAAGATTAATGATAATTTGAATAATATTAATATTAAGCTGACTTTGATTATGTTTTTTTTAAGTTGCGTTCAGAAAATAAGTGTTTCACACAAATGTATCTAGTCAAAAAAAAACTGTACAACGTACGTTATAAAAATTGATCGTTACAAAAAATAACGGCGATATAAATCTCTGTCTTTATTTTTACAACTACTAGTATGTAAAAGGCCTTATTATAATAATCTTCATCACCTTTCATAAAAATAAAAAAGTCATTTTTGAAGTGTTAACTCATTCGATATTCAAAAATCATTTTAAAAAGTTAACACCGAATGAATTTGCCCCTTAAGTATTAAATACAATTCAAAGATATTTAATTCTGATAAATTGAACTACAGTATTTCAAAAGTAGGTTTCGTATATTCATATATTTATATACTTTTTAAATGCTCTCGTATTTATCGTCAATTAATTATAATTACGTTGATAGCTTGCTCTGCCAAAGGATTCATTAATCCAATTAACGCTTGCTCGTAAATGCATCGATTGGCGTTACCCAATTTTATAATAATTTGATTAAGTGACATAAAGCAATGAAATTAATATTAATTTAAGAGCTTTTGTCGCTAAACTAAATTATTCATCAATTTATATATAAAATACCGATAGCAAAATGAGTTATAAAATTATCGTAATTAATTGCAAATAACGTGTATTTGAAAGCTTATCAGTAAACTGCAAATTTGCTTAATCATTCACTTAGTGATCGGCCGGAAAATTAGTTGATAGGTTAACGTCAATCATTTTTATAAGACAAAATTCAGTAAGTGATATTAAAAATATTATAATTATTCTAATATAAAATGGCGCATTGAATAATAACAATGTCCTCCAGACCGATTTCGGCCACAACGGTCAATCTCAAGGGAAATTAGCCAACTACGCAGGAGATATCATAGTGCACAAGTTTGTGCACAAACACAGGTGCACTCTCTAATGCCTAACTCTCATAATCCGATGGGATGGTAATCCGACACTACCGGAAAGAGTTCAGGCGCAGCTTTACGTGCTTTCCGAGGCACGGGAGTGTACACACTTCCAACTTCCAGACTCTGGGCTGCTAGTATGTCTAACAGAGTTACATAAATAAATAGATTTAATGCGTCACAAAATTATCAGAACGTAAGAGAAGAGTTATAACCATAATTTTTCTCAAGGAAAGTAGGATCTTGTACTAACGTCCTTAATTTGGGCAATCTAAACATGGTGTAGACGTGATTGATGCCCGCTGTCTACACTGCCTGTGTAACAAGTGTTTTTACGTGACTGTTTACCGGTTTTTATCTGTAAACATCGTAACAAGCTTGCGTATTATAAAACTTGATTAGTAAGAATTAAATATATAATAAACAAAATATATCTATATTTTGCCGCTTCGTAAAATACACAATACTTTATAAATCAGCTTTTTAGTTTTGACCAAATAAGTAGAAGTGCTAAAGTGCTTATTTATCAAATTTAAGTTTTAAGCACGAAAGTGTAAAGCTGCGTCTCCACCACGCTCATGCCAAAAATATCTGTTACTTTAGTTACCAATATAAAACAACAATGTTGTGTCTCAATATGGTTCTGTTATGTTTTTTTATATAAAAATACGAATATACATAAATATAATATGCGAACCAAATATCAATCATTCTTTGTTTAAAGATTGTTTCCTCCCATGCTTTATGTTTAGTAGAAAGTTAGCCCATGTCAAACATAATCGGTTACATAGAAGTTCGAATTTAATTCGACTAAATCTTAAAGGGATGTACGGAAATCCACGTACGTACACATACGTACACATTAAGATAGGGGTGCTTAAATTGCTTATCATAGATTTATATTTAATAAAATGAATATTTTTGCAAACAAAAAAAGCGAGAAAATAAAAAACGAGTACATTCACTAAACTATAAATAAGATCTCGGCAAATAAACAGTCGTATGTTTTATCAGTTTTTATGAGGTCTACAAATTCCATTTTCAAAGCCAGCTTAGGAGATTTCGAATAACTTTGAATAAATATAACAAAAAGTCAGTCTAGACATAGAAAATATTGAGCTTATTAAATTTTGGTACAATCAACGTTTTATACTTACATTTTATTGAGTATATTTTATTACGTGTGGGTTGTATCTTAATTTTGGACGAGTATAAAAATGTTTTACCCTGAAATATTTTTTTAAATAAAATTTTATTTAAACATTAGTTTATTTGTTTCTAAATCTGTATGTATCTGTATGGAAATAGGCTAGGATCTCATTGAATAAAAAAGATTCAATCGGTGGCAATCGCAGAGGTTTTAGTATATTAAATATCCCCGTAACTCGCTGCTTCGCCAGGAACCCATCTTCTTTCAAAGACTTTCCCTGCATTGAGAAATCGCCTAGTAGGCTGCATATCCGGAGTGTCTAGGGTTAAATCTAGATCGGGCAAAAAATGAGCCAATACAGGAGAAACCTGTATCAGTTTTACAATCCAGTGCCCCAGAAAGCACGAAGCGATATTGGCACTTAAGTTTACTTTTGTTATATAATTACTACCGCGGAACTGACTGTGACAAAATAGCATCTGAGATACACCGGTTCGCAAAATTAATTATAAAACAAATTAAGCACATAAAAATTGTTTGGATTTGAAGCAGCAATCTTCGTATATAATTCACATATTCTATCCACTGAGCCATCTCGGCTTAAAATAATTATCTTCAATATCGCTGTGGGAAGCCGAGATGGCCCAGTAGTAAGAACGCGTGAATCTTAACCGATGATCGTGGGCTCAAACCCGGGCAAGAACCACTGAATTCTCATGTGCTTAATTTGTGATTATAATTCATCTCGTGCTTTACGGTGAAGGAAAACATCGTGAGGAAACCTGCATGTGTCTAATTTCACTGAAATTCTGCCACATGTGTATTCCACCAACCCGCATTGGAGAAGCGTGGTGGAATAAGCTCCAAACCTTCTCCTCAAAATAAGGAGAGGAGGCCTTCAGCCCAGCAGTGGGACATTCAGAGGCTGTTTCGGTCTCGGTTCAATCAACAGCCAATCGTTGTCCACTGCTGAACATAGGCCTCTCCCAAGGTGCGCCAAAGTTCCCTGTCCTCCGCCTTCCGCATCCAGTTGGTGCCCGCCACCTTCTTAAGGTCGTCGGTCCACCTGGCTGGAGGGCGCCCTACGCTGCGCTTGCCGATTCGCGGTCTCCACTCTAGGACTCGTCTGCTCCAACGGCTATCGGTCCTACGACATACGTGACCAACCCACTGCCACTTCAGCCTGCTAATTTTGCAAGCTATGTCGGTGACTCCGGTTCTTTTCCGGATAATCTCATTTCTGATCTTATCCTTCAAAGATACTCCGAGCATAGCTCGCTCCATAGCACGCTGAGCGACTTTGAATTTGTGGACTAGTCCCGCAGTTAGTGTCCACGTTTCGGCACCGTATGTCATGGCAGGTAAGACGCATTGGTTGAAGACTTTCGTCTTCAAACATTGCGGTATAGACGACTTGAGGACTTGACGAAGGTTGCCAAATGCTGCCCATCCCAAGCGAATTCTTCGATCGGCTTCCTTCTCGAAGTTGTTCCTACCGACTTGTATTATCTGTCCTGGGTAGGTATATTCACTAACAACTTCGAGAGGTTTCCCCACGACGTATATCGGTCCCGGCACGACATGCCTATTGAACATGACCTTGGTCTTGTCCAAGTTTATACCGAGACCGACACACCGGGAAGACTCGCCTAGGCTACGCAGCATTTCGGTGAGTTGTTCCAGCGACTCTGCTATGATGACGATATCGTCGGCAAATCGAAGGTGTGAGATGTACTCGCCGTTTACATTGACTCCATACCTAGACCAATCCAGCGTTTTGAAAACGACTTCCAACGCGTTGGTGAACAGTTTAGGGGATATTACATCCCCCTGTCTCACCCCTCTGCGCAGTTGGATCGCCTTCGTCTTACAGTCCTGGATGTGGACAGTCATTGTAGCGGCGTTGTACAGACATCTCAGTACCTCGATATATCTCCAATCGATATGACATCTCTGCAATGAGTCGAGCACTGCCCAGGTTTCGATGAAGTCGAAGGCTTTCTCGTAGTCCACAAATGCCATACACAGCGGCTGATTGTACTCTTCGGTCTTCTGCACAATCTGCCGAACAGTATGGATGTGGTCCACGGTGCTGTAGCCTGATCGAAAGCCGGATTGCTCTGGGGGCTGGAACTCGTCAAGTCGTCTGGCGAGACGGTTCGTGATGACTCTTGAGAACAGCTTATACACGTGACTCAGGAGAGAGATTGTTCTGTAGTTTTTCAAGAGGGTTTTATCACCTTTCTTGAAAAACAGTACCACCTCACTCCCGCTCCAAGTTTCCGGGGTCTTGCCATGTTGGATGACGGAATTAAAGAGGCTTGCTAGGGCTAAAGAGTCCTGAAAGACCGGAGTCCCGCCTGCCTTAAGCAACTCTGTTGTGATTCCGTCATCTCTCGGAGCTTTGTTGTTTTTAAGCTGTTCTAGAGCCGCCCTAATCTCTCCTTGGTCAACGACCGGGAGCTCCTCGGAGTAATGTCGCATATGAGGGGCGTGCTGGTCATCAATACTGATTCCCACGGGTTTACCCGATCTTGATGAGAACAACTGCCCATAAAACCTCTCTACTTCTCCGACAATCTCAGGCCTAGAGGTAACGACCCCACCATTTTCAGTTTTAAGTTTTGTCAGACGCGGCCTCCCAAACTTGCGAGCGAACACTTTCGATCCCCGATTTTGCTCAATCGCAGCCTTGATGGTACGGGTATTGGAGCGTCGGAGATCGCGTCGCGTCAGCGTTTTTATTATTCGGTTTAAGGCCTTATCTGACAAAAACGATGGTAGTTCTCGTCGTTTTCTCATGAGCTCGAGTGTCTCAGCAGAGAGTTTTGGTGCGTTGTCTCTTCTCTGTGTCGGAAAACACTTGCGGGATGTGTTTTGCAGTATTTTGACCAGCGTGTCGGTTCTCTCATCGATGCTGCTTATGGTTTCCAACGCGGTGAATTGATTTTGAAGTTCCATTTGGAACTTTTCGGAGCCTTGAGCAGCTTGGAGCATGGTAGGTCGGAGAGTAGACCTCATCATTCTCGATCTTTCGGCTTTGAAGTTGATATTTAGAGTGCCTCGAACCAAGCGGTGATCACTTCCGGTATTAAACCTGTTGATCACTGAAACATCTCTAAATATGTGCCTTTTATTCGAAATGATAAAGTCTATCTCGTTCCTTGTCACGTTATCGGGGCTTCGCCAGGTCCACCTCCTCTGAGGCTTCTTTTGAAAGAAAGAATTCATCAAAAAAAGCCCCTGCGCTTCGAGAAAGTTTACCAGCATTTGCCCCCTGTGATTTCTGCAGCCTAAGCCGTAAGGTCCGACTTTCGATTCACCGCTATCTTGTACACCCACTTTAGCATTAAAGTCTCCCATAACAACATTGTAGTGGGCCTTCGAGGTGTCGTTGAGGGCCTTTGCGATGTCCTCGTACATCGCTTCGACCACATCATCAGAGTATGTCGAAGTTGGCGCATATACCTGTACGACCTTCAGGGAGTACCTGTCGGAAAGTTTTAGGACAAGGTACGCTCCCCGGTTCGACACACTACTGATTTCCACAATGCTGCTAATGAGATCCTTTTTGACTAGAAAACCGACACCACCCTGGGAGAGGTTATCACCTTCGCGGAAGTAGAGTAAGTTACCGGACTCTAGAGTTATCGTGTCCTCCCCCTGTCTTCGGACTTCAGATAACCCCAGTATATGCCAGTTTATATGACTTAACTCTACTTCTAATTCGGCGAGGTGATGGTCCAGCCTCATCGAGCGTCCATTATACGTTGCCATGTGCAGTCGTTTTATACGGTAGCCTGCCGTGAACCGGTGATTCTTAGCACCCCCTGCCCTGCCGATACCGCGACCGCTACCTTGGTCGGGCCTAGCGGGCTTGCCGGTAACTGGGGGCCTTTTTTTTGGGTGCATCTGCCATTAAGGGAGGGGTTTTCCCATACTCGCTGCGCTGGGCAGGCGTGTTGGCGAGCGCAGTAGGGGGGTAAGATGTTTATGGGAGAGGGGACGCTGCTGCCCATCCCCCCTTTTCCCCGTCCCTCAGTCGCCTCTTACGACACCCACGGGATGAGATTGGGGGAGTACTATTCTAAGCCGGTACTCCACGACGGTTTCGGTTTCGGTTCACTTATTGAATTTTGTCTTATAAGAGTGATTGATGGCACACGATCATTTAGTTTTCCAGCCAGTCAATATGTAAAAAATTTTTAATAATATGATACAATACAAATTAGCATTGCACGTAAGCGAGATTGTGTGATAAGTTTTTTTTTTTATTTATAGGAAATTATATTAATAATGCGTAAATTATTTCAAAAAGGATATTACTCTTTGACATATACATCGGAGCTTGCTTTATATATATCTTTAAAAATTGTTGATATTGTTAATAAAATTGGTGGTATCGAGTCTTTTCTGTAGACATTATAGAGATCGATTAATCTTCCACGCAATGTTATGTCATACTGATAATAGCTGGGGCACAGCGGCATAGCTCGCTTGTTACGGATATAAAAAAAGCTTAAAATTACATCAAATTCGACTTTTTTTAAGTATATTTTATTTATAAGGGTATAGGTATTTTATTCATTGTACGCCAAAAAGCACGAAGAGGTATTTTCTTCCAACCGAATCTACGTAAAATATCGTGAGGCATTGCATTTGACAGCCAAAGTTATCATGTGATTGAGGAGCCCGTGTGATAAGTGAGTGCATTGAACAAAGTATATTATAGTATACTGAACTGCCGCTGCTCGCCTACATCGTGGGTAAATATTAGAGCGCATATCCCAAGGTCCTGCGGGAAAACCCCAAGCCAGGCCAAAAAAAATATTGATTTTTTCGTTTTTCTCTGTCTAGAAAGTATAAATTCCGTGTCCTATTGCCACTCTATCGGATTATGAGAGACGCACTGACAGATGCACTGTGTTTGCGCACACATTTATGCACTTTTTTTTTTTTATATTCGCCGGGAGGGCAAATGACTCTACTCCACCTGATGGTAAGTGGTAGTAGAGTCCAAACGCGACGACGGCCAGTACAGACGGGAAAAACGTTCTGCACTAGCCGCCTTCGCCTTGCCGGCCCGCAAGATGCCTCTTCACGCCTCGTTTGAAGGAACCCGGGTTGTAAGAGGAGGGGAACACGTGAGCTGGTAAGGAATTCCATTTTTTGGAAGTGCGACAAAGAAAGGAGTTGCCAAATTTCTTTGTTCGCGATGGAATTGATGTCACAGTTAGGCGGTGACATCGAGAACCAGCTCGCGTGGACTTAAGAAGGAAGGGGGAAGCAGGAATTAGAGAGAATAATTCCTCACTACACTATGTATGTATGTATGCACTACAGTATGTCCTGCCCAGTTGGCTAAAATATCTCTCTAGATCAGCCGCTGTGACTGAAATAGGTCAGACATTTTAAAATAGTACTTTATAAAAGTACTGGCCATGGCAAGGAAGTAAAGAACGTTTGCAGTCATCGTACGAGTTGAGCTTACTCACAGGGCACGCATTAGTTGTTTCACATTAAAAACTATTTAACCAAAATGGTATTGATTAAGTACTTCACTAGATAAGCCTGTTGTTATTACCTTATAATATTACGTTATTCTAATATGCAACACCAAACATAAATATAATCAAGCACTTTTCATATTCAAACACATTATTTATATTTCGTTTAAATTGCAAAATATTCCCTAGAAGTGGACGATTGGTAACAAAGCAATGGAAACATTAACAGCGCCTCTCCATTAAACAGTCATTAACGTTGAACAATAACAAGCAAACACTGAAGTTTTTATGTACTTTGTTTATAGGGAATTCACTGTTTGAGCAACTATTGTGATGATAGGAAATATAAGTCATATAACTGAACTTAAATTTAGAAACAGACAAATGTTTTTTGTAACGATCACTGGTATCAAAATGAAATTAATAATAAAGAAAAAAATTACTTTCAAGATATATATTCTAATATATATAAATATTATACATCTTTAGAAAGGATAAAGTTTAATTTTTACATTACTGCTATTTTTGTAGGAATCTCTAATTTTTTTTATAATAAAATGAAGTCTATGTTACTTGCTAAAAATAGCAATTGCTGAAAATGGCTTTCTTTAAGTGAAAAAAATTTTAAAATAAGTTTAGTAGTTTTTGATTCATTACAAACAAGCATACAAAAAAATCTAAGTTTACCCCTTTATAATAATTTAGTAATAGTAATGTAATGTTCTCCAGACCGATATCAGCCACGACGGCCAATCTCAAGAGAGATTAGCCAACTACTCTCTATTCATATTCAACTAGCGCCCTGTATTCCCTTACTCTCATAATCCGATGGAACGGCAATCCGACACGACCGGAAAGAGTTCAGGCGTAGGACCAACGGCTTTACGTGCTTTCCGAGGCACGGGAGTGGACACATTTCCAACATCCAGACTCCGGGCTGCTACTTAGAATTTTCTGACGGAAAAACCTAATAACTTTTTATTGGCCCGACCTGGGAATTGAATCCAGGACCTTCGGTTCTGCGGCCTTACATCAAGCCACTAGAGCAACGAGGCAGTCAATAATTTAGTATAGATATAGATAAATAATGATAACTGAATAAAGATAATTTCTGAAAGTTTATTTCGCAGATCTTTCTCGACATAGGTATTTCTTTCTACTTACAAATTGTTCTTTAATTCAATAAGCGTAATACTTCTATAGTGAATCGAAACAGGGTGATTGTTTAGTTATTACAGTTGAGTGTGTTCTCATCATCTTACTCGTGATGATAAAATCAGAAATAATATTGCTGATTGATATTTTGTAAAAATGTTAAGAAGTTTAGTTAAAAATATGGAATTTAAATTTGAAACCGGTAACTTCACTTAACGGTTTAATAGTCAAATAATAATTCAAAAGTTCACTGGTATATGCTGTGATTAGATCACAACAAAAAAAATGTTCTATAAATATAATATACATTATATACCTTTTTTGATAACAGCTATAGTTTATGTATTTAACACAGAGGAGAACAGATGATTCGTAAAAGTCTTATATTGACGTCCCTATATAAACTAAATAATCTCTTTAGTCTGTATTTGTTTGCGCGGAACTATTTCCTCGTAACGAATTAAAGGTAAAAATTCGTTTTTTCAACAATCGAAAAAAACTAACATTTAAGAAACGGTTATTCCCGTATTAATACCCAACCACACACTCGACTAGCTAAAACATAGATTTATATTTACTGTTAAATTACGTTGCATTAAATTCTCAATATATATTAGATATGTGTTATTGAGAAACTTTTAATCGACTTGAAGTGAAGGTAGCTCGTTTCTTCCTGTATCTAACGAAACAGCTGCACTTTTACGATTGTTAAAAGAACATCGCTTAACGTAATATTGTCGACATCAAATACAACTTGGAATTGCTTCGTCTATATGTTCGCGATCTAAATCCTTAAATAATGATACTTGTAAAATATTTTTTCTTTACAGTTAATTATTTGTTTATTATGTCATTCATTCATGTATACAGCCATTCATTTAATCGTTATTTAATTTGTTCATTCATTTATTTATTCTTATAGCCTAAGAGCCAGCGATCTATATTTCTTACTTTATAATTGATCATTTCAGTAATTTCGTCCTCACTTGTTTAACTGAAATGCCATGTCAATTCATGGTCAAAGTTGTTTATTTATCTTCTCTTCTATTTCCATTGGAATATACTACAGTCAGGTAAAATACCTATTCAATCGGAAAAAAGACATATGTTTCATTCAAAGAAGGTTAATAAACCTTCTCCATCGTTCTCACAAAAGTGCATGAATACTGTTTCCCTGTGAGATAAAGATTGAGCGAGTCAATATCGCACACCTTTATTAGTACAACAGATAAAGCATTATATTGTCTGCCCACATGTTAGAACAGAACTATGTGTCTGCTGCTTCATATATATATGTCGCGGATTCAAATGTATTGCCATCTAAATGGCCGCCATTGTCGTCCAACATGTTGATTTATTAAATTAGTCGTAATTTGATTATTTCTAACACAGCAATTCTGTTCCTCAAAGCGCTCTCGCGTTGCTTCTCAACGTCACGTTCAGCCTAGATGGCACAGCCCGTGGCACGTACGCACGCAGGCAAAGTGTTTACAGACAGCTTTCAATCTCACACAAAGTAAAGCGTAAAGGTTTTCAGCACGTTACAGCAATAGCGTATAGCAAAGCGTTGGAGCTTTCAGCATTACTCAGCACGTTACAGCAATAGCGTATAGCAAAGCGTTGGAGCTTTCAGCATTGCTCAGAAACAGCACTTGGAACACGTTGCAAAGCGTTGCAGCTGTCAGCATCAACCTTGGGTCAAGACAGATTTGAGCTCAATCTCACTGCAAAACGTGGTAGCTTTCAGCAGATCATCCGGATAAAGCGATAACGCTTTCAATCCACCTTTCAATAAAGCATAGCAACTTTCAACAAACTACATATATTTTAACAACTTTACGTCTGACAACGAACAGTAACCCATAAGACGTCAATTACGTTGCGTGGTGTTGCTATTCTAATAAAATAAGTGATATATAATAATAATGAAACAAAAATAAAACATATATTAATTGTAGCTTTGCTGAAATACCCTTTCGCATTTTTGCATTAAATTTTCGAACTTTTATAAAACACAATAAAATGTATACTTTAAGATATTAAAACGGCAGACAACCTGCAATCACAACGTAAATTTTGACGTTTTTTGACTTCTAGATACGTCCAAAGAAACCACTGACAGGAATAGTGAATCCCCCTTTCACTTACGGCAAGTAATTTTTTTTTATTATCTTTTTATAAGCTAGCGTTTGACCGTTGACTTGCCTAATGTTAAGCATCGAAACGGTCTAGGATGTAAAAGGGGGCGGGAGGAATCACATCCTGAGCACATTCTCCGAAATGTATCCGATAGAAGACTGAAAGCGACGCAACTACACGTCGATGTTCGAGACTGGAGCCTAGACTCGACCAATGTGTCGTCTCCTGTCTTTTTTTTTTTTTTTTTTTTTTTTTTATATTCGCCGGGAGGGCAAATGACTCTACTCCACCTGTTGGTAAGTGGTAGTAGAGTCCAAACGCGACGACGGCCAGTACAGACGGGAAAAACGTTCTGCACTAGCCGCCTTCGCCTTGCCGGCCCGCAAGATGCCTCTTCACGCCTCGTTTGAAGGAACCCGGGTTGTAAGAGGAGGGGAACACGTGAGCTGGTAAGGAATTCCATTTTTTGGAAGTGCGACAAAGAAAGGAGTTGCCAAATTTCTTTGTTCGCGATGGAATTGATGTCACAGTTAGGCGGTGACATCGAGAACCAGCTCGCGTGGACTTAAGAAGGAAGGGGGAAGCAGGAATTAGAGAGAATAATTCCTCAGAGCACTCGCCGTGATACAGTCGATAGAAAGCGCTCAGTGCTGCTATCTCACGACGCAATTGTAAAGGTTCAAGGGTGTTTGTGACCTTTACGTCGCCAATAATGCGTACGGCACGTCGCTGCAACCGGTCCAAGGCCTCAAGTAGGTACTTAGCGGGGCCATCCCAAAGGTGCGAGCAATATTCCACGCAAGACCGTACCTGTGTTTTGTACAGCAGGCACAGTTGTTGTGGCGTGAAAAATCGCCGCACCTTGTTCAGAACTCAGAGTTTCCGTGAAGCTGTTTTTATAACAGCCTCGATGTAATCCCTTGGACTAAGGTCGCAGCGAACGTCAATCCCCAGCATGGCGATTTTGCTTTGCATCACCAGTGGAGTACCACAGAGGGAGGGAAGAGGGGAAAATGTTGACTTTTTCGCCGTGAGAGCGCATACCTGTGTTTTCTTGGCATTAAACTCAACAAAATTATCAGAGCCCCATTTGGCGAAGAGCTCTAACGTCCTATCGAGTTCAATGACAAGATTCTTCCGCCTCTCCTCAATTTCCGCTCGCCCAGCCACTGCGCGTCCGTGGTATCCACCATGCATTGTACTATCGTCTGCATAGCAATGTATGTTCCCAAGAGAGAGCATATCATTGATATGCAAAAGAAAGAGTGTGGGAGATAGCACAGATCCCTGGGGGACCCCAGCATTCACTACATAGAATTGTGAAGCGCAACCATCAACTAAAACACGAAGGCTACGCTTGTGTAGGAAGCTGGCAATCCAGGTGCATAGCTGAGCAGGCAGACCATATGCCGGCAGCTTGGAGAGAAGACTTCTGTGCCAGACCCTGTCGAAAGCCTTGGAGATATCGAGGCTGACAACCAACGATTCTCCATGCTTGTCGATAGCTTCACCCCAGAGGTGCGTTACGTACGCTAGAAGATCACCTGTGGACCATTTTGGTCGAAACCCGTATTGACGATCATTAATTAAAGAGTGATCTTCTAGGTAATGGATCAGATGGTTGTTTAAAATCCGTTCCATCACCTTACAAAGTACTGAGGTGATAGCTATTGGCCGATAATTTGCCGGGTCAGACCGATCCCCTTTTTTGGGAACCGCTTGCACATTAGCTCTTCTCCAAGCCTCTGGCACACTTCCCGAAGAGAGAGAAAGTTGGAACAGGCGCGTTAACACAGGAGACAGCTCCGCTGCGCACTTCTTCAGCACTATGGCTGGTATTCCATCGGGACCGCTAGCTTTCCGTACATCAAGTGATTGCAGCTCCGCACGCACATCACGTTGCCTGATTTTAATGTCAGGCATCGTATGGCCACATGAAGGTATTGTAGGGGCAGTGCACTACAATCATCGATGACGGAATTGTCGGCAAAGAGTTTAGCCAGGAGATCAGCTTGCTCTTGCGGACTGTGAGCTAGCGATCCGTCCGGATTTCTGAGCGGTGGCAGCGAAGGTTGGCAGAAATTGTTTTGCACAGACTTGGTCAGACGCCAGAAGCTACGGGAGCCCCTAGGATGCGAAACAAGGTCATGACCAATCTGTACAATGCGCTGTGCATCCACTCTCGTGTATGCCTTTCTACAGAACTTGGAAATTTTATTATAGTTTGCTTTCAGTGAGTCAATGTTAGATGCCCCGCTAATGCAGCCGTTGATCCACTTGCGATATGCCGCCTGCTTAGCTGATACAGCATCGGCACATTCACGAGTGAACCAACGGTTACGCGTACTCCTACTGACGAGATCTGAGCTAGGAATGTAGTATTCCATTCCCAGCATGATCTCGCCAGCAACAGCAGCGGCACTAGCTGTCGGGTCATTCCCACTGAAGCAACTTTCCTTCCAAGGGACCGACGCATAGTAATCGCGCATACCTTCCCAATCCGCCGACTTATAGTGCCAAACGCGACGTTTGCATACCGCTAGTGGCGGCAGCTTGGCCTGTGGCACTCTGGTAGAAATAAGGCTGTGATCCGAAGAGCCAAGAGGAGCCTGAACCACAACCTGATATTCCACCGGGTGAGAAGTCAGCAGAAGGTCCAGTAGAGAAGGTGCTTGCCCATCAATGTCTGGGATCCTGGTGGGCTGATCAACCAGTTGGGTCAAGTCATGTGTGAGAGCAAAAGCATGAGCAGTCCTTCCAGCATGGTCAGTTTTGAGGGATTTCAACCAGGATTCGTGGTGAGCATTAAAATCCCCCAAAAACACCAATTCCGCGTTAGGAAATTGCTCTTGCGCAGCATCTGCCACCCGACTAAGATGGTCAAATAATCGGCTTGTCTCCAAGTCACCATTGTGGGATCTGTAGAGGCACACGTAGACTCGGCTCTGACGAACCAGGTCCACACGTACCACCAACATGGAGAAGGAGGGGTCCTCCAAGCAGCGCAGTCGGTGACAGCAAACATCCGTCCTGACGAACAAGCATACTCCGGCTTTCGCTTTGAAGGATTCTTCAAGCGTGCAGCCGGGATAATTAAGGTAACTGGTATCGGCAGGACGGAGTATTTGTGTCTCCGTGAGAAACAACATTGCTGGCCGTGCTGTCTCGAGATGGTGGTGGACAGCGTTGAGGTTAGTGTGGAGTCCTCGGATGTTAGAGAACTCGACCTCAAACAGCGAGGGTATGGTGGGGGTGTGCACCGCTGTACGACCGTTATTTCTGTTTTGTTGCGCCATTTGGGAAAAATAGAATGGAAAAGAGACGTGAAGCGAGCGATGTATTGCCACGATAGGGATGGGCAAAGTGTGGAGGCGTGTTTCCCCAAGTGGTTGCCAAAAGGAAAAATACACTGACCCGCCGGACGGAAGGGCCCCCGAACCCCCCCGGAAGTGGCCGCCGGGACCCCACCTACCGGTCACCAACCGGCACGACGGTCCACCCCGAGATTATGCGTGGCCTGGTGGGGCAGCCTCACGAGCTGGTTAGGCACGCTCGGGCCCCTGTACTATGCCACGGGCGGCCAGCGGAACAGCCGTTTCTTCGGGTCTCCCTGTCCGGCAGGTCAATACAGTTTCCCCCGGCATTGGTTCAACAGCCGTCTCCACTGGACCAACACCCATCGCGGCAATACTCGCTCGGGCTCTGGCTGTACGCTGGCTGACCTCGAAACGCGGCTGCAAGCCACTTCACGAGTTTTTCACCATGCGTACGGTGGTAACAAGCCAGGCGGATGTTAGCATCCTACCACCAGATGAGCAGATGGTCGCTCAGATATCCCTTAGTCGCCTCTTACGACACCCATGGGAAAGAGAGGGGCAGTGAAATGTATTCTTTCTCCGTCACGGCACGGATTAGCCTGTCTACCTCCTGGCACGCCTCTCGATCAACTCTAAATCCTGAAGGTGGTGCTTAGCAGAGCCATCCCAAAGGTGAAAGCAGTACTCCATACATGACCTCACTTGTCCTTTGTATAAGCCGAGTAGTTGTTCTGGAGTATTAGTAAATAGTAAATCTAGCATCAATATGCAGTTTTCTAACATACAATAAGTTTGCCGATCGCTGGCTCTCAGTCTATTAGGATCACCAACAGAAATGCCAACACTATTACAAAGATAATATACATAAAAATTATATAATTATTAAACATACATGATAATTGCATTTCTATTTATAGATATGCACAACAGTACTAAATATAGATTATTATCTATACAAATACATTGAAGTGTCTGTCGTTGATTTCAATTTGATTTTTTTAAAGTTAATATAGGCTATTTGCGAGTTAACAAAACCAAAACAATCATTATTTTTATTTTTGTCTGTGTTTATATCTGTTTGTCCAAGCTAATCTATAAAACGGCTAAAAATTACATATTGAAATAACTGAATACATATTGATATTCGCGTTTCGTTCTTTGTTATATGTTGGCGTTTCGTTTGATTGTTGTGTTTTTTCATTAATATCATTATTACAATTTACATTAATAATATTTAACACTTTATGACTTTAGGTCGCAACAGCTTCTCAAGTAATATTTTTGTTGTGAATTTTATAGATTTTTGGTTTTTACTTTCTACTTTTAAGGTAACCTTGTTCAGTTTTATCCTTATTTATAGTTTAATTAAATAAGAATGATTGTTAATGTATCGTTGTAGCAAATGGAAATACTACACTAAATATGTAAGGGTGCATGTAAATTGTAAGGAGCCATTACAATAATTCAATGTATATATTTATTTATAATTACTAGAATAATAATAATCGCACTAATATAATAAATACGAAAGTTGTGTGTGTTGTTAATATAAGTTATATCTTCAAGCTTTATCATGGTTAAAATAATATGAGATAAAATAACATATTTTGACCTTATTTTAACTATATTTTTTAATCCATTCTATTTAATTTCTTCTTTTGCGGGAGGCAATAGTGCCAGCGTCTTGGGTACAATGCCACAGGACAATCTTTTAGACGGCGTGTTTTTGTTAAATGTGTATTTTGTTTTTTTTTTTTAATTTTGTATATAACACATAAATACATACTTAAATTTAAAAAAAAACTTATTATAACAAATATAATTATTTAATAATTCCATTATTAAATTAGCAATATATTAATTTATGTTACTAAAACAATGTGTTAGAAGAAGTTAGTGTAATACTTTGTGCAAATCCGTCTGAGTCGGTATAACGCGCTCATTATATATTCAACCAAATAGTAATACTTGGTATTGTTGTGTTCCAGTTGGAAATGTGAGTTAGCCAGTATACAAATGACATAACATCTTAGGTTTACAAGTTTGGTGACGCAATTGTGATGTTTTTTTTTTATGTTATAGGTAGGCGGACGGAAAAACAGGCTACATACTGTAAAGTGGTCACCACCGCACATAGATATTGGCTATGTAAGAAATATTAACCGTTTCATACATCGCCACTAACCTTGGGAATGAAGATGTTACATATTTACACTGGCTCAGGTCACCCTTTAAGCCGGAACGCAACAATGCTAACAAAGCCAGTCGACCTACCAATTTTATAAAAAAAGAGTACAACTTTTACTTTTATGAAACAATATTAGTTTTTTGGCTTAAGTTCAGTGTAGCTCCATAATGGTCCGATTACAATTTCATTGATGTGTTAGAGGCGTACAATAATATTTGAAGTTGGTTACTTTATAGGATAACAAATTTACTGTCTATAATTTCATATAAACTTTATTCAATAATTAAGAAGATTAATTATATAATATGTATGTATAAATTGAATCCCTCAGTCTAAAATTACTTATCGCGAAAGTTTCCTTAACTACCCGAATGAGATACCGTAGCTGTATCCCTAAGTTTATGAGGTATAAGCCAGAGGTTAATAATAATTAACATTCTATAGAGATTATACGTAGTAGAATAATGTTAATTTGGCCATTAATATGTGTATTTCAATTTATTAGTACGGAATATTAAATGGATGGATATAGCGGTTTAATTATAATAAAATTGGTACTGTTATAAGCTCCAAAATCTTCTCCTCAAAAAGAGAGAGGAGGCCTTAGCCCAGCAGTGGGACATTCACAGGGTGTTACTGTACTAAAGTTGTATATCAAATAATACATTGTTTTTACGTTTTACGTAAATTTTATTACATTCTGTTTATTTTAATTTTATTATTAAGGATGTTTATTAAAAATATAATTACTTAAAGTATTTATTTAATAGGTGGACGAGCTGATGGTCCACTAGATGGTAAGTGGTCAACGCCGCTCGGAGACATTCGCACCGGAAAAAATATTAACCATTCCTTACATTACATTACCTTACATTACATTACCCTTACATTACCAAAACGCCATCAACCTAGAGAGCTAAGATGTGTCCCTTGTGCCTGTAGTTTTGCCTTAACTAGGACTTTGTACGGAATAATCTGAAACCATAGCAGACACACGGTAACATACTAAGATATTAAGAGATATTTTATAATATTCAATACGTATATCTGCTTGGGTTTTTCATTATACTCATTTATGGGCTTATGTTTCTTTTCCTTTACACATTTAAAAAAGAAGTTAAAGTAAAGTAATATCCTATAAATGACGCACTAATGTGCCCCTTCGCTCATTTCAAACAGAAAGTTCGAAGTTGTTCTATCACTCTCCTCAAACCAGCTTACTTCATCATCAAGTACGAGATGAATTGTAAAAACAATTTAAACACATGTAAATTAATACTTCCTCGGATTTGTACCGTCAAGCTTTAGGAAGGGTTATTTAGTCTAAACTGAGCCATGTCGGCAGTCAAATAAACTAACATTCACATATATGAAACTTTCAAGATATATATTACACTACAATTACTAATAATAATATTACACTACAATTTACAGAAAAATTACCAAGTAAACGCACATAACCATCTACAGTACGAATTTTACTTAAAAACAAACGATAAATGTTGTTCAGTGGTTTTTAATTAAACACTGATTTCGCTCTTTCTGTCATTATTAATTTGACATTTTAAAGAAGAAGAAAGGATTGTTTAACTAATAACTCTAACGAGTATAATATAATATAATAAGCTACGTTTATAATACGGTATTACTGTTACAAGAGTGATTACTTCTTTCCAACATTTAGATTGCCATTAATAATAATAATAATATAATAATAAATTTATTTATTCTCTCCCACAGACAGTAATGTTTACTTTTTTTTAATAATATATATAAATACAGTTATATATTTAAATACAGTGGGAGACAGGAGCCCAAACTAGGTTGCCCTGTGCTAAGGGTCTCCTCTCTCCCCCTCTTGAGTAAGGAGTGAGCGCATGTGTATGGGTGTATTAAATTAATAATTTTTCTGTCTCTTCATAGTCCAGTTTTAAAAGCCAGTCAGTTAATTTCCTCTTACATGCGAATTTTAGTAAATTTGAAATAGAGAGTAATTTATTTAATATATTGTAAAACCATGCTGCTTTAAAATCAAAGAATTTTTGGGCAAAAAAAGTTTTGACCATTACAGATTTACATACTTCATAAGAACTTCTAGAGTCAGCAATCAGTGAGGCCTTAATCCTGGAATTTTTTTTTTTAAATGATATTCAAAATGTAAAGTTTTCTGACTGCTAGAACATTTGCTTCCCTGTATCTCTATCTATCTATCTATCTGGTCTACAGTAGGAAATATGCGTGACTTAGAGAGAGCTACTTTAAGTATCATTCTTTGAGCTCTTTCAACTTCAATTATGTGCGTTTTGTTAGAACCACCCCATACATTTATACAGTATGCTATTAAAGATTGACATAATGATATATAAACAGTCATTCCATTAGATTAGTCTTATATTTAAATAAATAAAAATAAATGTTTGTCTATGTTTCCTTAACTTTTCCAAAACTGGTTAGTTATTTCGTGTATACCCATAAAACTTCCTAGCCAAAAAAAACAAAATTTTATCTATAAATGTATCTTGTACAATATAAAATTTCTATGTAGCCCCAATGGTACATGTGTGAAGCTAGGACATACATATAGCTCGTATGATATAAAAACGAAGTGGTGAATTGAAATGGTGATTTAAAGCGTCAATAACACAATGATATAATGAACGATCGACAGCCTCGTTGGTCTAGTGGCTTGATGCAAGGCCGCAGATCCGGGGGTCCAGGGTTCAATTTTCAGGTCGGGCAATAAAAAGTTACTGGGATTTTCTGTCTTTTCTATCAGAAATTTCTCAGTAGCAGCCCGGAGTCTGGAAGTTAGAACTGTGTACACTCCAGTGCCTGGGAAAGCACGTAAAACCGTTGGTCACGGGCCTGAACTATTTCCGGTCGTGTCGGATTGCCGTCCTATCGGATTATGAGAGCTAGGGAATAAAGAGTTCACCTGTGTACTCTCTATTCCCACACATTTTTGCACTGCCTGGGAAAGCACGTAAAGCCGTTGGTCCTGCGCCGGAACTCTTTCCGGTCGTGTCGGATGGCCGTCCCATTGGATTATGAGAGTTAGGGAATATAGAGTGCACCTGTGTTTGTGCACACATTTGTGCACTATAATATCTCCTGCGTAGTTGGCTAATCTCTCTTGCGATTGGCCACCGTGACCGAAATCGGTCTGGAGGACATTATTATTATTATTAACACAATGATTTACGGGCCGATAGTGATGTAAAATTTGCAGGTTTAATCTTAACCCCTTAAGCTATTATCATCCCCTAACACAAGCTGTATTCTTAATTGGAGGGATACATAGAAATATGAGTAATTCCTTAAAATACGTACATTGCTATTATTCTTTTATAAACTGAAAAAGGATAAGTAAGGAATATAGTGCTACAATAGTATATTTATAGTATTACATCTAAAGTAAAGGTATATACTAGTACGGCCCGTCCTGACTTCGTACAGACGAAATTAGAGGTAATGTAATTTTTACTTGAACTCCATTGCAGCTCAACCTATCGCATCTAAGCTATCCAGGGCAAACACACATAAAAAGAATCTCAAAATCAATCCAAACGTTTAGGAGAAGTTCAGTAACGCACGCGAACAGAAGAATTATACATCTAAAGATATATTACTCTAAGATTTATACGATTAAGTAATTTGTTGTATAGTTTTGTGAATTGATATTAAAATAAGTAGAAACATTCTTTGGAGAAGAACATGATATAAAAAAGGAATTAAGAGCGAAATCAGAAGTAAAACCTTGTAATAGAATCATATTAATCAAAGTATATCAAAATCATTTAAATATTAGTTAACGAAGACCAATTCGATTATTTCATACACTTCCGTTTGTAGTCAAAAAGCTTTTCATCCAATTCCAATAAAACAAATTTTCATATTTGCATTCAGGCTCGATATACTCGTAAAACGATATCGCATGCAATATTTGATTATCTTGTTTTTCGATGCTCTTCGATTCCTGTTTGTTCACACTAACAACGATGTTAAAAATATAAGGGTGTTTTATAGTTTGTAAACCATTTCCCACATGATATCTTTACTAAAAATGAATCATATTTTTTTTAAAGAGAGAATTCTACAACTTATCGATATATTAAAGGCGCAAAATCTAAACCATCTTAAAATTTAAAATTCAAATTCATTGATCATTTATCGCAACAGAAACAGGTTGAGGGAAAATGGCGAAGCGTAGTTGAATGAGGTAACATTATCAATTCAATGCGCTGAGATGCAAGTTTCCTGTATCAACATTTACGCTAGTTTCAACAACTTTTGCTGCAACCAAAACTCATTCTGGAATAGATCAACAATGTTGTGTTGTTAAATCCGTATTATTGTTCAATTATATAATGCTTAATTAGCTTCGTTTGATATTTACAACTACAAACAGTTTCAAGTTATTTTTTTTAAAATAAGACAGATTTACAAAAACATACGAGCAAATATATATATTTATAGTTTATGTAAAAAAGAACAGTATTCCTCTGAACTCCTCTCATAGGTATTTATTCCGAAAAATGACAAAAACGAGTAACAATACTCTGTTAAGTAGTATAATAAGAATACAGTCATAATTTTTAAATATAACTTTCTTTATTAAATACATGGAATTGTAAACGTGGTTCTTTATTACTGTTTTCAATTAAATCGTTACTTATATTTAATCATCTGGCCGATACTTTTTTTTTAAATAAAAAAATATTATTTTTTTAATTGAATGTGGTTAAAAGAGGTGATAAATATCCTTAATAATGATTTATTTATAATAAAAATATATAATTCAATTTTAAATATATTAAAATTACAATTAAATAAAAATATTATCTCATTAATAAAAACCTAATCAGATACACAGATACTCACACATAATAATATTTTCAAAAGCATGATCCTTTGGTATCTTATTTCAAATTTTTTTTTTAAACCAGCTATCGAAATTTAAAAATAGCTGACTCTAAAAGGTGTTAATACTATGAAGTGATTGTCTAGACTTTGGCAGTTTTATTTATTCAATAAAGTTTACTAATCCAGTACAGACTAACGTAGAGATCGATCCATTTGAACTGTCTATTAGCAATCGAGAGAAGCATCTAATTATATAGGATTGGCAAAGTATGTGACGAAGTGTTTGTCGATAGAAAAACTATAACATCTACAGTAATAGCCACCAAAGCGCATTGGACCAGCGTGGTGGCTCGAAACCTTTTCCTCAACAAGACCTTGGACCAGTAGTGGGACAATTACTTTACTCATGTTACTTTTATTTAAACATATAATTTTTATTTTGAATACGAAATCGTACGAACTTCAAACGTTGAGAACCAAATATACGGTATAAAGCAATTATTATGCAGCACAGTCCCGGTTTCACGAAAAGTTATTTTCCAGCTTATTCCCCATTCCGTGCTAGCCTTAATACCTCCTTCAAATATATAACTTTAAGTTCTTACAGATTTATGAATCGGCATATTTCCCTCTTGCAGAACGCAACGAACAAAACGTACTTTACGAACCTTTTAAACTTTAAACTAAAACTGAATTATGTTGAAACTATTCTAAGGCTGACGTAATACCCTAAACACCGATAATATGTAGTTAGTGAAGTGTTTATATAATTATATTATAAATTATCGTTAAATTGTATGCAATAGTTTATAATGAACATAGACAGATTATTGATATCATTATAAAACACAACTATTCCACTTAATTACGTATATCTGTTTTAATGTTACTTCTAAAGTTCTGATGACAACTGTGTCGACTATTCAAAAGGTTTTTTTTTTCACAAATCCATAATGGATACCACAGATTATTTGATAAGTCGACCAATGTCATATCAATTCAAGTAGTAACTTGATTTTTTTTATCGCTACTCTGCCATTGGAATTTTGTAAAACAATTAAAAAAAATACTTATGTTTACAATTAAAACAATATTAACGAAATTATTAAATTATACGCATAGGAAATACACAAAGCGTTTATACGCTAAAAACGGATCAATATTTGATTTGGGCAAATGTTTGGAGTTATAAGGTTGAGTGATTAGTTTCTAGGTTTAACGATCGTCTGGAACTTGCTTAACATTCAACAGCTTATAGAAACATTAAATGAAGAACAAACTATTCGGATAAGAGAGGTTTTTCAAAGCTTAAGAAAATTTTGCTGAGGCGATGTCATATTTATTAGCGCTTAGACTTATAACATATAATGATGGAGATAAAATGTTATTAAATTATACCAAAATATATAAGTATTTCAATTATGTAAATACCTGTGTATATAATATATATTATATACCTTACATTACCTATGATTGCGGATTCAATGCGAGGCTAGCACCACTGAATTTTCATGTGCTTATAATTAATTTCGTTCTCGGAAAATAAACATCGTGAGTCAACCTGCTTGTGTCGGATGAAAATCTATCACATGTGTAGCCACCAACCCGCATTACAGCATCGTGGTGGATTAAGTCCAAAAACCTTCTCTTCAATGAGGAGAATTACAGACTTTTAGTATGTATGTTATGTTTTAGTATATTATCTAATTTGACTGCCTCGTTGGTTTAGTGGCTAGATGACCGCTGACCTGGAGGTCCTGGCTTCAATTACCAGGTCAGGTCAATAAAAAGTTATTGGGTTTTTCTGTCTTTTCTATCAGAAATATCTCAGTAGCAGCCCGGAGTCTGGAAGTTAGAACTGTGTACACTCCAGTGCCTGGGAAAGCACGTAAAACCGTTGGTCACGCGCCTGAACTATTTCCGGTCGTGTCGGATTGCCGTCCTATCGGATTATGAGAGCTAGGGAATAGAGAGTTCATCTGTGTACTCTCTATTCCCACACATTTTTGCACTATAATATCTAATGCGCAGTTGGCTAGTCTATCTTGAGATTACTCATTATGTAAGTTGCAATATTCAAGAAATTATTCGTTTTACTAACGGATGATAGATTTGTTTTCGAGGCGTAATTCAAAAGCTTCGTATTAAAAAACATTTCGTAAGTTTAGAAGTCACTGTATAAGATATTTTATTAATGTCTCTTATTATAGACTTGTGATTAATACATGTATTGTTTAATAAAATCATAATTTTTACGTATGTTATAAATATTAAGAAGCTGAAACACGTTTTTACTTAAAATACAAAAGTTGACAGCAAACATTGTGAAAGGCGCTAATCCGGTACTCCGGGAAGAATAATGAACACACCGGTACTCTCAGGCATCAAGATATATTCCCTCCCTGAAGACCGCCGCGCGTAAAGTTTAATAACGCAAATAGGAATGAATTTACGTGTCAGCGATATTTGGGTACATTTTAATAATTTATTACAGAGAAAAAAAAACATACAAAATGATACTATACTTTAATATCTTCTGCAAACGTCATATAGTATATACGATTATACACAAAATATTTTTTTTTAATATATCAGCAGAAATGTCAACACGAGGCCCCGAAATTGTAATTTTATTAAAGTTAATTAATTTACTTACCTTGTAAATTAAAATGTTGCAGGGCATGAAAGTTATCGAATTCTATTTTGTCGTGTTAAAAGTAAGATCCGCTAATGACGAGCACATACAACAACAACAATAAACAACAAATATATCACAAGACAAAATAATTGACACGTCATAATACATGTGGACTAAAATAAACCGCGAATAGTTAATGAATTACAATTCATGTCTTGATAAATCGAACATAATATTTCGGTTGCGTCATAAGTGGCCCTTTGGTGATAGTTTAATTTATTTGAACATTGCCCAGAATTAGGTTCGAAATTTAAAGTCATTATTCATCTCATAATTCACTTCATAATAGAATTTAATAAAAAAGCGATCACAAAAAGTTAAAACGTAATGATTTCCTCGTGCCGTGTAAGTCATTACCTTGATTTATAAAAATGAAACTAAAATTTTCCAATGAATGAGAAATTTGCGTTGATTATCTGCGCGTCATTAGTTCGATTCAGGCTTTTGTGCGGTAAACTGGTCCAATGGGACTGGTGGCATTGTGATGCTGAAAGGATCGTGATCCAGACAGACTTAATTAGGCACGTTCACGTCACGTTCGCCTGACACCAGTCCAATAGTTCGAGTCGATTCCTTAACTCTTTCGCGTGCAATTTTGATTTTGGTGTTTACCACTTATTAGGTATTTGTTTTACAAAAGCAATTAAATCTGAATTACATAATTATACAAACATGCAATTAAATTTTACCTTGAATTTTTACTTTGATCAAATTTTATTTTTCGATCACATCCAAAGCTTTGTTTTGATTGAGCAACTATTGAGTATCTAGCAACTGTTAAGTATATAGTAGGTAATCGTGGATATCAATTAACAAGGAAAGTGATTTTGCAATTGGTACGCTTCAGTAACAGCCTGTTAATGTCCCACTGCTGGGCTAAGGCCTCTTCTCCCTTTTGAGGAGAAGGTTTGGAGCTTATTCCACCACGCTGCTCCAATGCGGGTTGGTAGAATACACATGTGGCAGAATTTCAATGAAATTAGACACATGCAGGTTTCCTCACGATGTTTTCCTTCACCGTTAAGCACGAGATGAATTATAAACACAAATTAAGCACATGAAAATTCAGTGGTGCTTGCCCGGGTTTGAACCCACGATCATCGGTTAAGATTCACGCGTTCTTACCACTAACTAATGGTACGCTTCGACTATAAGCAAAGAAAATGTTCGAGTAAGTAGATTAGAAAGGAGATTTCTTATCACGTCAATTAATCACATAATTATCATTACATCATCGTACAGGCTACAAACGTTCTCGAACGTTTTGATCCGTTATTATTATTTAAAAAAAGAATTGCTTTTTCTTAGTTATTGTATTCTACGAGATCTAAATATTCTAGTTACATGACCCGGAGGACGTTGGTTCAAATCCCAGATTGGGTTATTTTAAAAGTTATTGAGTTTTTCTGTCGAAAAATTGAAAGTGTGTACACTCCCATGCCTCGGAAAGCAGGTAAAGCCCGGTGTCGAATTGTTATGCAGTTGGCTAATCTATATCGAGATGGCCCAGTGGTAAAAACGCGTGAATCTTAAAAGATGATCGCGGGTTCAAACCTGGGCACGTACCACTGAATTTTCTGAATGTGTTTTATTTGTGATTATAATTCATCATAATCACATGCTATACTGTGAAGGAAAACATCATGAGGAAATCTGCACTGCATGCATGCTATACGGTGAAGGAAAACATCATCTGAAATTCTGCCACATGTGTATTTTACCGACACGCATTGGAGCAGCGGCCAACATCAGTCCGAAAGACATCATTATTATTATTCCACGATTTGTAATTCAAAGGCATCTCCATATTCCGAAATCGAATATAACAAATATAACTTAAAAGCTTAAAATCCTTAAACTTAATAGTCTTATTAATAATTTATCTAAATTCATATATAATTTGTCTAAATTCACGCACTAAAATGATCCATTATATATAATAAACCTAATATTAGATAAGAATCGTTCAATTGATCCACAGTTTTATGGCACACAACACGGCAATATATATGTAAGATGTGACAAACTGAGAAATTTTTCTTCTCAATTCACCCTTTGTACTCCCAAGTATACAAAACTCGAATTTCAAAATGCCAAGTCTGCTGTGGATATTTACGTGTATGAAATTGTCATAGTTTAGTGAGAGGCACACGATTAATTCAATATACAAGTTTCAAACATATGCGAAGTTTATTCGCTCTACTTGGAGTTACGACAAAGCAAAAGTTGTTAGAGCTAGCATCAACGTTGATACAGGAAACTCGCGTCTCGACGCTTTAAATTCTGATTGTACCGGTCATTTTAACAGCACTATCTTCTCTATAAAAGATATTATAATCATTTAAATAATTTTCATGACGAAAGAATAAGACAAAGTAGTGTGTGTTTTTATATCTTAATTTTTATTTAAATCTCATGTTAAAGCCGAGATGGCCTAGTGGTAAGAACGCGTGAATCTTAACCGATGATCATGGGTTCAAACCCGGGCAAGCACCACTGAATTTTCATGTGCTTAATTTGTGTTTATAATTCATCTCGTGCTTAACGGTGAAGGAAAACATCGTGAGGAAACCTGCATGTGTCTAATTTCATTGAAATTCTGCCACATGTGAATTCTACAAACCCGCATTGGAGCAGCGTGGTGGAATAAGCTCCAAACCTTCTCCTCAAAAGGGAGAGGAGGCCTTAGCCCAGCAGTGGGACATTAACAGGCTGTTACTGTGATATTGTGTGTTAAAAATTACATTAATTATTTCGGCGTATTATTGGATTAAGATTTTAAAATAGATGATTAGATTATTAAAAACAGTGGAGGTAACATTCGTTGATTTTCATGTATGATAAATGATAGTTCAATTGTATTTAATTAACATACCTATCTAATTTAAGATTCTAACAAGAGTAACTGCAATTTTGTCTCATTTAAATTTATATTTCTAAATGTTGGAGTTTTACATTAAATGAAACCTTGTAAAATAAATTCAAAGGTACCTACTTAAGTTAAATATATTTTTATTGATTGATGAGAGATTACCTAGAGCTTGTCTGTAAGAGAGTACCGTGAGTAATATTTTATTTATAGAAAAATATATTTTAAATTTTTTTTTCAGGCGTAATTAAAAAAATCAGAAACATAACATCGGGAAGGAATAAATCGAAAATATGACTAGATTATTTTATTAATCCAGACGTGTCAATGCAACATTACGTAAATATGAAAATGTGAAATATTGAAATTGAGTAAAACCGAATACGGGTTGTTAACAACAACTGGGCGAAATAATCAAATCAATTGCTATACAAACCGACATCAATAGCATATTGCGGTTGAAAATTTTCGGCGACTGCTTTTTAGTCGAAAACGATTGCTGTATTTTTGCTTTAGGATATTGGATTGGATTGAATCGTTGATCAATCTAATTTTGACGTAAAAAAATATTTTACCAACATAGCTTTCTAAATTCGTCGTTATATAATAAAACAGTATTATTCAATAATAATATATATAAATAAATAACTTAATGAAATCATTTATAAATAATATTAAATATATACATATACTTATTTATAATTTAATGCAATAATGTGACACAGCAAAATGGAAGCCTCATCCTCAGTTAATATTGCAAATATTAAAATTATAGAATGTCCCGTTATTTGCATTCACATAACATCATTAATTAATTGATGAATGAAACAAATTTATTAGCTGAACGTCAAACAAAATTAACTAAATATGATAAATGAAATATATTTATTTATTTATTTATTTAATATATATATATTTAGAAAATATTATTTATATATTATATATATAGTTTAGTAAGAGGCACACGATTAATTCAATATACAAGTTTCAAACATATGCGAAGTTCATTCACTCTATATATTCATCACTCTATATATATATAATGATAAAATAAATAAAAATAGCTTATACATAAAAAAAATATCCAAAATAAGAACAAAAAGAATTAATAAAAAAAAGTCACCACTGGTACTTTGTAGACATGTATGCTACTAATTTACTTTGTAGACATGTATTAATTATTACTAATTACCAGCCATTCTACAACCAAAGATCAATCAATACTCTTATTGTTGTGTTCTAACTTCAGTAGTGGAATATAATATCTCTGATCTCTGTAGTAACTGTTCGCATAAGAAGCGATTTACATTTTTTAAATTGTTTACGAAGAAAGGATTAACTGTCTTTTTGGCTCGTTAACCATCCTAAAAACAAGTCAAAGTCAAGAATCTTTATTCAAAAAAAAAGCGTTACACTTACTTATTGATTGGCATAAATCTTTCAACGGTTCGGAAATAAGTACCTTAGACCTGAGAAGAACCGGCGAAAAAAATTCAGCGGATTTTTTTTTTATTTATTTCATCCTTTACAATTACAAGTAATATACAACAATTGCAGAATAATGTTTTTTTTTTATTTAACTTACAATAACAATATATGAAATTGATAATAATTTTAACACTGTTAATTACTGAATAAAGTTTTATTTTGACTTGACTTTAAAAATGTAATTAAATTATTTTTTTATAGCTGAAATAGTAACAAACCAAATTATACCGTTTACATATATTCAACCTAATTCTCAGTGCTAATAACTATGAAACCTATATGTATGTCATGATCGTCTAAGACCCTAACCGTCGCAAATTGTCACAGCGGCTTAATCACCTACTCGTTGCTATACGCATTCCAGTCACCTAGTTTAATCGCTACTAATCAGGAACATTCGAGAATATATTTGGGCGTAAGACATAATCGTGAATTTGCAATACGTGTTCTAAGCCGTTTGATTTAAATTAGTTTATTTTAACTTAAATATTTTATTGATTTGTCCGATATGATTTTACTGTGAAACATCTATTGGCACGCCTTCGGGTTTAACCGACCGACCGTATATCGTCACGACAAGCGGTATGAACGTTCTGATGCCGTCAGAAAAAAGAACAAAGAAAAACTTGCTTGGCGCGTTTACTATATATTTCGTTGTGTTGCGTTTGTATATATTATTATAATAATAAGAAATACACATTTATTTTTTGTTGATGATCTTTAATAATCAATTATTTCTATTTAACCATTAATTAAGTGTCACATCTGAAAAACAATTTCCTTTATTTTATTGCACAGTCCGATGTCGCTAGTGATTCAATTCTAGGAACAAATTATATAATTTTGATTAATACATAGCGTAAATAGTGGGTGCCTTCGCAACTGTATATATCTATATACAAGTAAAATGTGACATACATTATAAGCGTGGAACATGGAAAACATGCCTCCACCAGAGCTATCGTCCGGCACCGCGGGTGAATATTTTATTTGTTTTAAACATGAATACTTTGGTTGGATAAGTAGAATGAATACTCGTTTAAGTACCGCGTCAACTTCAGTGCAACAGAGTTTTATATTTTGCCCATACACATGTTATACGGACTATTTCTACTTATTTTTCAAAGGACAAAATAATGTTTTTATATATTTACTTACTTCTCTTTATGTAAGATCCTTATAATTGCGATACATCGCACTAGTACGTTCACATCAATTTTAATTCTAGAACTACTTTAAAACAGCTACAAAAAAATCTTAATCATACAACATTCATATATAAATTTTACGTTTATTGTACATTACCCAATACAATGTTACAGTCAGCTCAATAATTCATTACGCAAACGATCAATATTTTTTTTTTTAATTTTTGAAAATTTATATCGATTTAATTTTCTCATTGAACATTATCAGATATTTATGATTGAACCAGTAGAGTATGTAGCAACATATTTAAGTTACTCATTTTAAAATAACATTTTAAAATCGTCAATTAATATATATATTTTAGAACACAATATAATGCCGATGTCTATGGGCGTTGGTGAACACCAGGTGGCCCATACGCTAGTCCGCTCGCCAATAAAAAAAAAAATTAAAACTTAAAAATTACAAATCTATGCAATAATGTAATATCACAGTTTTCTTGAAAATATTGGAAATATATGAATGATATGATGAATAAGGATTGAAATGTATGTAAATATTTTGATATGAGGAAGTTATTAAACAATATTGGTATACTCGTGTTATGCGTTATGCTAACAGAATTTGAGGCAAATGATTAAAATAACAAATTAAGCACAAAATCAAAGTATACTTTATTCAAGCAGGCTATTATAATAATAATAATATCCTAAACTAAGCAGAGTTTATACTATGGAAACCAGACAACTGATATACTACTTTTCTTTTGTAAATAAATAATATAGATAATTACATCCAGACTCAGGACAAACATGTTCATACAATAATAATAAATTTCTGTCCTGGGTGGTAACCGAAGCAACAACCTTCGGCGTGAAAGATAAGAATCTACCAACCACGCCAACCAGCCCGTCAAATCTTGCGAGCACTATTGAATTGTTATTTCATAGGATTAAGATAAATTTAAAGTTACCATCGTTTTAAAACGTAGATTCTACCAAGAATAACCGGCAAGAAATTCAGTTATTATTATTATCTGCTATTCTTTCAACAGTTAAGTTGTATACGCAATTTAATATAATTTAATTATTATTTATTCTTGATATAAATCAACGAATGCTAGCAACAATCAATATCAGCAATATTTCAGCCAGTTTTCATAAAACCTTTTACATAAAAATTATACACCCAAACTTTCCTCACGAATCTTTCCGACGTTGGGTGAAAACCCTATGAAAATCTGTTCGCAGTTTTTACACTTTTCACGTTCAGTATAGTTAATATGAAGTATCAGTTAATATGAAATTTGCATTTATTTATTAGCTGAAATTTTTGAGGAAGTTTGCTATAGAAGTGAACACCTTACCCAAGAAAGGAAGAAAGCTTCGCTTCTCGTGTTCACATACAATCTCAGTGGTATTTGTTCAGGCTTATCTACCTGCAATTATGGATTAAGATTCCCGTGTTCCAACCACTAGGCCATCAGTTCTTTAGACTTTATTTCATTGTTATATTTTTTCGGACGATGTCATGGCGAGGGTTGCTAATAACGATACCGATTATCTGTTCGAAGTTTGTTTGTATATAATCAATGGCTATTGTTCATACAAGTCTAGAATTTATTACTAGTCTGTAAATTATAATCTACAAATTGTAAAGCGTCGCTAGTACTTCTCTTGCTAAATGTTCTACGAAAACTTTACTTTTAATATAGTTTTAACACTTCATAGTTCTTAGAGATCTCAGAATTTAATTATGAGATTTTTGTAACTAGAAACGAGCTAAATTATTTTTAATTTATTTTATTAACGAACTGTCTACGTTAGTTTTGAATATACGTAGCATGTTCTTGGCTGGAGGTAATTTCTATTATTTAACAGTAGTAGTAGTAAGTATATATTAATTAAGATACTGTAAGCAACTACTGGTGGTAGGGCTTTGTGCAAGCTCGTCTGGGTAGGTACCACCCACTCATCAGATATTCTACCGCAAAACAGCAAAACTTGATATTGTTGTGTTCCGGTTTGAAGGGTGAGTGAGCCAGTGTAATTACAGGCACAAGGGACATAAAATCTTAGTTCCCAAGGTTGGTGGCGCATTGGCTATAAGCGATGGTTGACATTTCTTAGAATGCCAATGTCTATAGGCGTTTGGTGACCACTTACCATCAGGTGGCCCATATGCTCGTCCACCTTCCTATTCTATAAAAAAAAAAAACTCATAATAATCATTTTATTCATTGTCCTTTTGCGGTATTTTTTCCTTTTATGTTAAACAAAGTATAGATTCACTTAATAATAAATGCAGACAATCACTTTTTTTTTACTTTGCGCATTAAATTTTATTTGTTTATTTATATAAAGTGATATATATGATATGATATATATAATAATAAGTGTATATATATATATATATATATATATATATATATATATATATATACACTATTTCTTTAGGTTATTGTCTATATATGAAATGCGACACAGCGTTGTACGCAAAAAACAAGTTATACTATTAATTTTTTATCCATATTTTATAAGTGATTTTTATGTGAAATTTATATTGGGGAGGATTGGGCCGCAGCTGCTGCTCTTTTCTCCTGTTTATTTCCTTGTGTATCAGTAACAGTAACAGCCTGTTAACGTCCCACTGCTGGGCTAAGGCCTCCTCTCCCTTTTGAGGAGAAGGTTTGGAGCTTATTCCACCACGCTGCTCCAATGCGGGTTGGTAGAATACACATGTGGCAGAATTTCAATGAAATTAGACACATGCAGGTTTCCTCACGATGTTTTCCTTCACCGTCAAGCACGAGACGAATTATAAACACAAATTAAGCACATGAAAATTCAGTGGTGCTTGCCCGGGTTTGAACCCACGATCATCGGTTAAGATTCACGAGTTCTAACCACTAGGCCATCTCAGCTTGTGTATGCGCACATAATATATAATTCCTATATCTATATTATCTATATATTAGAACTCTTTATTATTATAATATCAAGAATATAATACTGAACTTTAGTATTTTTTAATGTTTCTTAAATATTACTATAAATGTTAACATTCAAATATACTCGATTAATATTAACGTAATGTTTAATTTTAATTAATTCTTTTACATAAAATATGTATTTTCCCGTATAACAAAGGATCTGTTAATATTTAATGTGCTTAAAAAGCTCTGTAACTGAAGAGTAACTATATTAAAAGTTGGGTGAAATTGTACGCGTTGTCGTACAGATTTTGTTGGTCAAAGCTGTGTCAGCGTACTCGTATCGAGGAAGGTGAGACCAAAAAATATAAAAGCAAATATTTCATTTCATTATTTTAAAATTTAATTATATTATATACATGAATAAAATATTTCTTTATTGATATAAAACAAAAATTTTAAGACATTAGTAGCTTAGTACGGTTTGCTTGGCCCCAGAAACAATGGTGAGCAGGAGCGTGAGGAGAATGCCTCCGCTGACCCACTCCGTCGAAAAATACCTATGCACCCCTCCTCCCTCCGCAGTATGCGTCACTGAGGCTAGGTTGGTCCTGTGTACCGTAGTGTACATTGATTCATTAATGTAAGCTCAGTAGAGTAGACAGTAACAAAAATAAAATAAAAATACAGAAAATGTAACTAATAAAACTTAACAAATAAAGCTCTCACACTACTATTAGTTCAGTGATTTCGTAAAATTAAAGCTATTGAGGATTTGACATGTAGAATACTATATATGTATGCATATATTAAAAAAAATGTGTGTGTGCAAATTCGACACGATTGGAATTTATATTTTATATAGTAAAATATCATTTAGTTATAAAATAGCATGTAAGAAGTTATTTCATATCCTAATAAAACATCCTAATAATAATGATATAAGAAAATTATTAATCTTTCTTTGGGATTTGTGAGATTGAACTTTACGGTTGTTTTCATGTGCAACGTTTATACATGTAACGATTCTGTGAAACGATTCTGATACAAAAGTTTTCTCTTCTGTTACGCACTAAATTGCAACCGATTTAATTTTTTTTTGTTCAATTTTTGAGACCAATATTACATATTTTCATATTATGGATACATTCAAATTTATGGAATTTTGTTAATCTTTATTAATGCTTGTAATTGCTTCTATAAGCGGAAATAAATAAATGAATCAAATGAATTAACGATTCATTCGATTTTATGGAAACAAATTTACATGTAATTTGCGTTGTATGTAAATTAGTAATTATAACTTTTCAAATATTAAGTTTCTAAACAACTTTGCAAATTGGTACTTGGCAAAAGTACACGAATTATTATATTTTATAATTGCGTTGATATAATTTTTTACTGCTCTTTTATTAATTTTATAATAAGGTAACTTGAGAAATATGTTTCTTTAATTTAAAATTGTTAAATACTTTCATGTATATGTATTTACTGGTGGTAGAGCTTTGTGCAAGCTCGACTAGGTAGGTACCACCCACTCCTCAGATATTCTACCGTAAAACAGCAGTACTTGGTATTGTTGTGTTCAGGTTTGAAGGATGAGTGAGCCAGTGTAATTACAGGCACAAGGGACATAGCATCTTAGTTCCCAAGGTTGGTCACCAACCTTGGGATAACCTCTTAGTTCCCAAGGTTGGTGACGCATTGGCAATGTAAGCGATGGTCAACATTTCTTACAATGCCAATATCTCTGGGCGTTGGTGACCACTTACCATCAGGTGACTCATATGCTCGTCCGCCTTCCTATTCTATAAAAAAAAATTAATTGATATTTACTTCATTAAAATATATAGGAGGAAGTGATGATATGTAGTCAACGTCAGGGGATTGCTTACGCACTCTACCATTACGCGCCGACGGTTGGCCCACCTAAGGGCCCTCCATTAATGTGGTCACCACCATATATACAACGATATATATATAACAATATATACTAAGTATTTCTGTTTGGTGGTAGAATCTGATGTGATGATTGATGATAATTTATTAAATCGTAAAGTTTGCTTTATTGATTCTTTAATATAATTTATCTTAATCGTAAGGGTAGCAAAACTATTGGATTTTTCACTGCATTTTGTGTTGCAACTATGTAATAATACATAAAAATTTTTGTAGTGTTGGCATTCTTTTTCTTTTACGTGTTTCGGCGGACGAATAAATTGGCCACCATGGTAAGTTATCACCGCCAATAAATATTGGAACTCGTAGAAATACTAACCATTCCTTACATTGCCTAAAACGCCAACAAATTTGGAAAATAAGAAGGCCCCTGTACCTGTGATTACACTGCTCACTAACCCTTCCAAATGGAACACAACAATACTAAGTATTTATGTTTGGCGGTAGAATATCTGGTGAGTGGATGATACCTACCCGGACGGACTTGCACGAAGCCCTATCACCAAGTAAAATAAGTATTCATGCAGGGATATTTTAAGTCACTTTTTCATTTAAAAAAAATAATTAAAAATGTGGAATGCTTTTAATTTTAACGACTTCAAAGTTGACAAGACGTGGGTAGATAAAAATTTAATTCATTTAATGAATCCTACTTTTGACCTGTCTTTCCCAGACCGATAGATCCATTATCCCGCATCCCGGAATAAATAACACATGAGACCAAAACATTCAATATTAATAATAATAAATGAATAGCCTAATATTTTGATGATATTCGAGGAATGTTGACGTCGATCATAAAAATAAAATTATTCGATAAAATCTGTAATACTCCCCGTAACCTCTAGAATATTGAGTTGTAAAACAAGAAACGGTAAATCTAAAAAAACCAGATTACATTCATTTTTTACGGTCTGTGATGATCGCTTTATGATTATTTGAACGTTATTAAGATGGTGTAAAATTTAAAAGCCTATTTGTAGAAAAGTAATCTCGTGATATTTTTCATGTATATTTAAAAGGTCATATTATTTTTCTTATTAACTTTTTAATGTGATTTTATATTTTATTTATATTTAAAAATCGTTTGGAATGTATATATGTTATAATATAGAATAGGTTCGTTAATGATGTAAATATGTATATATACATTAGACCCTTTTATCTATTTTATTTCCTATCGACTTTACCGTGACATCAAAGCGACAAGATAATTTATCATCTTATGTCTAAAGCAACAACCAAACATGAGTTTGGTTAAACGACTCAATTGGTATGTTATTGCGAAAAAGTCCTGCTTTCTTCAAAGATACAATTGATGTCTAAAGATCTGAGAAGAATCTGGATGTTTTTTTTATGACTCTGATATTGGAATTTCAATGTTTTCTAAATCTTTTGAAAGAAGCGCATGGATTTAAAAAAAAAAACTAGTTTTTTTTTCAATTACATTTATCGCAAAACTTTGTTTATTGCAAATTGACGAGTTATTGTTTTTAATGATATTATTTGTTCGTATGGAAAATAGCGATTATTGAATAGGTAGGCAGACGAGCAAATATGCCACCTGATGGTAAGTTATGACGAACGCCCATAGACATTGGCATTGTAAGAAATATTAACCATCGCTTACATCGCCAATGCGCCACCAACCATAGAAACTAAGATGTTATGTCCCTTGTGCCAAATAATTACACTGGCTCACTCACCCTTCAAACCGAAACACAACATTACCAAATTTTGATGTTTTGCGGTAGAATATCTGATAAGTGGATGGTACCTACCCAGACGAGATTGCACAAAGGTACCAGTAGAGTATGATATTATTTTATCGTATATTATCATCATTTTAAAGTTAAACCGTCTATTCGAACACGGACCAATCAGAAACGTATCCTCTTAAAGTTTATGCTTGTAAGGTTATAACCGCTATGCAAACTCTAGCATATATTGTCATTGTCGCCTTTAGCGACAGGCCACGAATTTTACACTTAACTTTTCGCAGGCGAAGTCACGTTGGCTTGTTCTTTTATGATTCTAGTTTAGTTCTAGATGACAAAAAAGCGACGATTCAGTATTCCTTAATTTTTATTATAAAAATTATATACGACATCTTCTTTGTGGATAATTAATTAGTACTAAATATCCGTATAAAAGCGTAAATATTGAGTTTCATAGCAGTTCACTTCTCTCTATTCTAGCTGTCACAATACATTCGATGTTTTGTTTTTTTTTTGAAACCAAAGAACATATATTAATTTTAAATTTTGACATTATCATCAATTTTGATAATGACTATTAGTTTAAAGACAAAATTTTCATAAACTTTACCTAAGCCAATTAAATGCCACCGAGTGCCGGCTCAGAGCTCTTTGAAGAGTATCAACGTAAAATTATGTATATTTATTCAATAAGGTCTCGAAAAATATTCGCCTACATTACGCGCGAAAAAAAATGATGCGATTTGCCCTTTTTTTCTCTTATTCCTCTTTCCATATTTTTAACCTCGATAAATGTTATTCTCGAATGTTATAACATTTTTTTGAATACTGAATTCAATAACAGATTTTTTTCATTTAATTCCATTGTTCAAAATTTAAATAACATTTTATATTAATGATCATGTATGATGATAACCAGGCACTAGTTTTTTTCATTATTATATATATATTTCTTCCACATGGGAGAATATCATACTCGATGCTGTAGAAGTCTATTCGATATTAATTTTGAGGACGTGGTCACTCTCATAATCAGATGGGACGGCAAATCCGACACGATGGAAAACAGTTCAGTGTATCCTACGCTCACAATCATGTCACAGATCATGCTAAATCCACTTGAGTGGTATTAACATTGTATGTACGTATTTGATGAAATATTTCTTTGATTGAAAATTACGCACTATATCGGGTAGTTGACAATGATTATTGGGCGGTTTGACAAAGCTCAACGTTCACGTTAAGTGGTAAATGCGCTTTGCATGCATTAGGCTTCTATGCGCTTGAATTGACATTAGAACTAGTATTTAAGTCTATTATTAAAGTCCCTTTGGCTTCGACTTTCCAGCCTTGACTGATTGTATCCTGGACTTTGATAATTATTGTTATTGATGTGGCTTTGGCTGTGTTAACCATTGGACTACGGTCTAATTTATTGAGTTATTGATGAGACTTTAGTTTGCTTAATTCCCGAAACATCGACTGTGTTACCTACAAAACTGTAGTCCTATGCTTATATTAATTAAAAAAATACAAGCCTACTGTAAAATTTTATGTCCCAAACCGATAAAAAATTTATACAGTCGGCATCTATAATTGGTGATGACTGGAGGAACACTTTCAAAATTTGTAATAATATATAATACAGTAACAGTAACAGCCTGTTAATATCCTATGCTGGGCTAAGGCCTCCTCTCCCTTTTGAGAAGAAATAAAATATATAATAAGCTAAAAAAAAATACCAAGATCTCATAAAATGCTTAATTTTCTAAAGCCATACATACATATATATTGTCGATTGCATTTCTTTATTCGTATCTCTTTTCTTTATTGTAAGTCGAAAAGAAACAAGCAATTGAATGCAGCTTCTAATCTCCATACGTAAAACTGGTACGATATTGTTTTGTGAGACTGTTAATACATAAATGCATACAGAGTTTACTTTCTGCAAAGCAGAGCATTCACCTCAACATTGATATTTGACGGTTTTGCTAAACATTATAGATGTGGTGATTATATTTCGTTTTTTATATAATCTTTTAAGTCTGTGGTGTTCAATAATACAATATCTATATATAATTAGGCAAAGACAATAGTTTTACCTTTTTTCTTCTCTGATTCACAACCGATTTTTTTTGTTTGGTACTTATTGACGAGCTTTAATGTTATCAGTCAAAAATCTTTGGAAAAAAATGTAGAAACAAAATATATTCTTCAGATGTTCAACGACGATAATGTTCGAGTTTTTAATTAGTAGAATAAAATTTTCATTGTGACCTACTTTGTGACATCCATACAGTTGAATTTTGTTTTGTCTCGTACATATATACGTATATATAAAACTTAGAATGTGATATTTAATTAATAAAAATGGAATATGAACAAGAATAAGTTTAAAAGAAACTGACGTAAATGTTTTTTTTTCTATAAACTTTTGAAAAGGCCAGTTTTCCATTAATTTCATAAGCTTATAATTTTACTCTATGTACATTTAAAAGTTCACAAAGTCATGTTTGCAACTAAATTCCATATTGAAATGAATATAATTAGTATTCAAGATATTAGAGGAGACGATGTTATTGAAACTTGTTTAGTCACAGATACAAACCGTAATAACCGAGTAAATATTATACGATTGGAACAAATATTATACTACATAAATTTGTCTATTTCAATTCGTGCTCAGCTATAAAATAAAACGACAAGAAAATTCATATGTCTAAACATGAAGCTAAGCATTTTTCTTAATTGCACACCGTTGTAATTTGACTTTGATTGATAGTTTTACTATTTATTTAAATGTGAATATAATAATTCTCTTAAGTCTTATAAATTGATAAATCAAATCTTCAATGTATAGCTTAGTCTATTTATAATCTATAAATCTCTTATCTAGTAACAATAGGCATGAGATCGCTTTATACATGCTATTGACATTGGTACAAATCACTCGAGTAATTAAATTTATCTCGAGTAAGTCCGATCCGATCGATAAATTACAAAGGATCAAGAAATAATAAAACTACGTCTCGTGTAGTTCTTTATAAATATTATAAAGTTCATAAAGATTTATGTAAAATTTCAACTGTGAATTTGTTTTTTTTATGTTATAAGGCGAGAAAATGGGACACATGATGTTCACCAAGTCCAAGTGGTCACCACCACTTGGACTTGGAATTGGTCGTTGGCGATGTAAGAAATAATAACCATCGCCAATGCGCCACCTACCTTGGGAATTGAGATTTTATGTCCGTTGTGCCTATTCTTACACTGGCTCCCTCACCCTTCAAACCGAAACGCAACAATACTAAGTATTGCTGCTTAGTGGCAGAATATCTGTTAGTGGATGGTACCCACCCAGACGGACCCGCACAAAGCCCTACCACCAGGTAATAATGTGTCTATATCCTTACTGGTATAAACATAGATTTTTTTTGTAAGAGGGCAAACGAGCAAGTGGTTTACCTGATGGAAAGTGACTATCATCGCCCATGGACATCTGCAACACCCGAGGGCTTGCACGTGCGTTACCGGTCTCTAAGAAAATAAATAATAGATTAAATAAATACAAAAGTGAGTGAAAGAGAGAAAAAGTGAGTGATTTATTTATTTGTTTGTTTGGTTATGATTTTATGTCTCTACTAAAACACCGATCATTATGAAAATTTGCATACACGTTTTTATTATTATTCGATAAACATTCAATTGTTTAAACCTTCGATATTTTATTCGATTGGTTTAACGAAATAAAACATATTCTTTTTTTCATTTATATTTTAATTGCTGGATGGGCCATAGTAACTTTTTTAATACAATGAATTATATGCGTAATATTACGCAAAAGGTTTAGTTTGTTATATGAAACAACCAAAATCTTATTGTTTTTATTCGATTATCAAAAGTATTGTTGGTATGGCACTTTTAGCATCAGGCCACTGTATTTATGACATAATATATTTGCGTTACTCGTATCTCTTGCTTAACGTTGAAAGATAACATCGTGAAATTCTGCTACGTACATATGTTTTTTATCGGCATTGGAGAAGCGTGATAGAATAATGTCCAAACCTTCTCCTCAACTGGAGACTTTTGCTTGGCAGCAGATTATTTACTGGCTGTTATGTTATTTTAACTTTCAGCAGTTTTTAGAAAAAAATCGCAAAGATATGTATATATCTATATACATATCGTTGCGATATCATATGTATATCTACTCATTGTCAGTGTAACTTATGTGGATGGAGTGGCTCGCTAGTTAAATTTAAATATGAAATATATTTCTTTCAAATAAATCCTCCAATTCTTAAGTTGGTCGAAAAAAATATTATCTTTTTACCGCGTTATTTTTTTATGATAAACTTGTTAAAATATTTCTATACTAAATGAAAGTGGATTTTCTGTTAGGCAACGCTTGTTTATTCGTCATTCGATTGGACTTTGCTTGGGTAGAGTTTCGTAGAACTAGCGGGAATCAACTCATATTTTTGTAATTAAATATTCAATGAGATTTCTAATAATAGTTCATCGTTTTATCGCACAGCAACAGTCACAGACTAGCTGCCCCTCTCGAATCTAAAGTTAAGAATTTCCCACGCTTTTTTTACCAATTATCCATTTATTTAGGTAGCCCAAACCCCTTGCCCCCTTCCCCTTCCTGTTTCCTTGAAACTATTTATTCAAAATGTCAATTATAAAAGGCAATCTTTATATATACATATAAATGTTTAAAATTAAAATATTCTTTAAAAAAACTGCAGTTGCCGCTATTTTTTCTTTTGTAAACATATTATAAAAATGTTTACTGTGAGTTATCTATAAAAATAAGAATATGATAGTGTAGACTTTTTGTAGAAAGTTTAGAGACCAACAAACCTTCATACAAAGTTTTTGTTTATCTGTTATAGTTTTGGCAGCATTCACTTCGAAAGCACCTGGACAAACGTTTTCTCACCGTCGACATATTGAGATACATATGTCGAACTTGGAAATTCTCTATAGCAGATGTATCGTAAAACTATAAACATAAATTATGAAAAATTGAGTTGCATATTATTTTTATTAATAGTTTTTCTATAAAACCATAAAAAAAAACAAATAATCTCACTTCTTTATAATGTAAATTATGTTTTCGTCTACGCTTTATGTTTTCTTAACTATAATAAAATTATAACCGCGTGCAAAGCGGGTGTGTCTACGAAAAAGTAAAGCGTACACAGTTTTTACACGAAAAATTCAAATAAAATAACTGACATAATAAAGCACCGCCAAAAAATGTCAAAAGTATTATTATTACGAGGGTATAATTATTATTGTGCCCGAAAAAGTTAAGCTTGGCCAACGTGTTTATTTAATATGTTACATTAAAATAAATTCTTTAACCGATGTCAAATATACCACAACAGGACATGAGGCAAATATGGTACTGAGGGATTATATCAAAATGGAAATAAAAAGTACAGATTTATAGACAACTGAAGCGCTTTCTTAAAGCTGAGGAAGCGAATTACATTATAAAACATATTATGCTGCTTGGTATCCACAGCTGCTCTTAAAACTATTTATACAGTAGCAGCTTGTGAATGTCCCATTGAAGGCTAGGATCTCATCTACTTTTTTTTGAGTAGGTTGGAACTTATTTCACTCGGTTTTTACAAAATATAATATATATTGGAGAAATAGGAGTTAAGCATGTTATATGGATGGATTTTTTATTTTTAGTGTTTAATTTTGATATCGAAGCAAACATTGTATACATACTGCACTTGGTGGTAGGGCTTTGTGTAAGTCCGTCTGGGTAGGCACCACCATCATATATTCTACCACCAAACAGCAATGCGATGTAAAGGATAGTTAATATTCCTTACAGTGATGACCACTCAGATAACCCACTTGCCGGTCTGCCTACCTTATACAATAGAAAAATTAAGGGATCTAAATATAGCCCAAAGCATGGACGTACATGGCTGTGAATAAAATAGTAAAAATATTCTAGTAGTTACATCATACATAAATATTGATACTTTGGTTGTTTTGACAAACCTGGGAGTCATTAAAGTGCTAGAGCGTGTATGTATATAAGCACAGGCACTCTCTGTATTCCGTTCTAATAATCTGAAAACCGTACCGGAAGCTTCACGGCTTATATCATTTTAAATTAACTGGTATGTACCGAAATAATTACGAAGAGAAAAACATTTATTAAGCTGTCTCATTTGAACTCTCATTACATATGTATATTACGCGTTAAGAATATAAAGATTATTCATATCCTTATTTTCTTGACGATATCAAGATCAATCATGGTATACTTTATTAAAACTTTACTTTTGAATCGTAATTTTTCAAGATTATCGGTTATCCAATGTAATTTTGGTAATGTAGAGTACTGGAAATACCGACAAGAAATTTAGAATTTATTCTTTTACCCCTATTAAATTACGTAACTACATATGCTAATTAAATACATTTAAATATATAACCTGTATATAAATCAATAACTATAACTAATAAATTAATTATATAATTAATTATCTTATTTCATATCCAATAATATGTCATATTTATTAATTTGTTTTTAGGATGTGATTTTAAGTTATAAATATGAATAAGGTAACACAAAACATAATTTAATACCTACTAACGAGGTATTACTAAAAGAGTACACCAATTCGCAATTCTTAAAGTTAAATAATAAAGTAAACAAAAAGTTACATTGATTAATTTTTAATCTAATTATATATTCAAAGTCAAAGTCATAAATCTTTATTCAACATAGAAGCGTTATGCACTTATCGATTGTCATAAATCTACCACCGGTTCGGAAATAAACACCTCAGACATGTAAAGAACCGGCAAAAGAGACTCAGCAGGAATATATATATATAATATATATATATATATATATGTATATATATATATATATATATATATATATATAAAATATATATATATATATAATTGTATATGTGTTCAACGATAAACTATATATACACATATATGAAATAGTAAGATTTATAACGATTTAATTTATATGAGACCACAATTGTGTTCGTTCGGATGTAACAATTTATTTCATTTCAATTATCTCTGCGGATTTGCCGCGGTTATTTTCGAACTACACAATAACCATCATCATCGAAAATAACATATAAACATTTCAATAAAAACTCTACATAAACGATATGATATGTAATTAACAATAATTGTATGAATGATTCAAAAAACAATTATTATAGTTCTAACATATTCCTTCAAAGACGTTTTAATATTTAGAACGTGTGTAGGATTTGCAAGAGACGGATAGCAGCGGGTGGCAGGTGATGAGTACAGTTTGCGGTATGAAATTGCTCTAGAACTGTATATACTTAGCTATATACACATGTATAAATCTCCGCGATACCTGTCTTGAACACCCGCTTTACTGTAATGCTATTTTATTTTTAAGTGTAATAGACATCAAACGGTTTAAAATTTTGGTAACCAGTAACAGTAGCCTGTGAATATCCCACTGCTAGGCTAAGGCATCCTCTCTCTTTTTGAGGAGAAGGTTTTGGTGCTTATTCCACCACGCTGCTCCAAAGCGGCTTGGTGGAATACACATGTGGCTGAATTTCAATGAAATTAGACACATGCAGGTTTCCTCATGATGTTTTCCTTCATCGTCAAGCACGAGATGAATTATAATCACTAATTAAGCACATGAAAATTTAGTGGCGCTTGCCCGGGTTTGAACTCATAATTAGTAGTTAAGTAGTTTTATTACTGTTTATAATTTTTAGAATGTTCCCTAAACTTTTAAAGTAAAATATCGGTCGTTAATCTACAGCTTGTCTTCCGACAAAGGCCACCTCTGAAGATTCCCATTCAATCCTGTCTTTCGCTTTGTGAATCCATGTTGGACCCGCTACGTTTTTAATGTTGTCCTCCCATCTCATAGGTAATATAATATTTAATATACTTTAATTTGAAGTGTGTTTATACGTTTTATTTACACAATTACCTGAAAAAGAAGTTTAATTTTGTCTGGGTTTAGTATGTGTGTATATATGTAATTATCTTTATTCCACCATAAATTATAAATGCCTAAACGGATTCGGATGCAAAATACTGGCTGTAAATTCGTTTATTCCTTCAGGACAGTTGTGTTTTTTTTTTTCTAAATGATATTTTATTTAATGTGATTGATGATGATATCTGCTAAAGGCCTTTTCGACCACGGTGGTCATTCTCAGTAGATAATGGATATATTATACCCTTAGTAAAAATTATAGTGTACTAAGTATTTATTATCATTCTCGTAATCTGAATAGACGTCAAATTAGATACGTACAGAAGAGTTCAAGCAGGTGACTAAGAGGGCTTTACATGTTCGCCGAGTATAAATTACAGCATCAGCCAAACTATAGGTTGTTACACATTAATTTTTGACGTATTGAATGATCAGGAATTGAACATCCCGGGATCAGCGACCTTTTAAGCTCTAGACCAACAAAACAAATCTTATATATTATACTTAATGTATTGAAGAATACGTTAATTATTAAATGTTATACATAACGCCGGACTTTAGCGTAAACTTTCGAATGATGTTTCAACGCCAGACAGCGTCAACGGTCCATATCTCAGGAAAGAATAACGTCTCGATCAAAACAATAGTCAATAAAAATTGCGCATTGCGCGTTAAGTTTTTTTTTTAATTTTGACATTTTGTAATGTCAATATATAAACACATAATATTATTCAAGAAATAAATTCAAAAATATATAAAATAAAATTTGGTTAAGCTGAATATGAAGCTTAAATATACATAGAAATGAACATCGCACCTACCGTCAGAGGGCAACCCTTATCAAATGCCATCCGATTAGACCCAGATTAACAGGACAAATGGAATGTGTAATTATCTTACTAATCGCGTTTATCTTGCACACGTGTACCAATAATATTGCTATAAAGATTTATTGAAAATCAATAACAACGTTACAGTCAGAATATAATAATAAGTTTGTTTGTATAAAATATAAACGAAGATATCGTTTTATGATCGATCAAATACATACATAAATTTTATCGTTGTATATAATTAATATTTTATTTTATTATTTATTAAAAATGAAAGCAATGCTCGTTTCAAGTTAAATTACTAATATTCCTATTTAACCTTCCAATTAAGCTTGTGCTATGAGTGGCGAAGACAATAACCCAAAGCTTTAGAATCAAACCTATGACTACATAGCTGTAATCGCATCGCGGCCTTTAAACCGCGCTATTGACGCTCCAGTAAATTTCATTTACTTACTTTCATGATGCTTCCTTTTGGTAATATAAAATATCGAAACAGTAGTAAGAAATGCTTTAAAGCGCTTTAAATAAAATGTATTCGGATTTTGATTGATTTCAGTCCAATAACTGCTTATATATGCTGCAAGCATAAGCCTTTTTTTATTGTTGCTCATTGCACTTTTTGTTTTATTTACAATAAATATTCCTGCTATATTCATATATTTTCACCTACTAATATGTAGATTAAACGATAAGATGATCTTCTACTATCGATATCAGAATATGCGCGACGTTCAACCAACTCGACAGATATAACTAAAATTAAAACATAGCACATATGAGAGCGCTTGGCGTAATTATGATGTCCACAAGACCGATTTCGGACACGGTGGCCAATTTCAAAACAGATTAACCAACTGCGCAGGACATATTATAGTGCATAAGTGTGTGCGTAAACACAGATGTTCTCTCTTTTCCTCACTCATAATCAGATGAAACGGCAATCCGACACGACCGGATAGAATTCAAACGCAGGACCGATGGCTTTATTGAGAAAACTGATTTTTTATTTGTCAAAATTAGCACGGGTCAATTATATAGTATTAAATTGAAAAGATCCCTAATATTATCCAAAACTATGTAATATAGACTAACTAATATGGCTCTTATCCTAATATTAAGTTACAATAATATCTTGGTGGTTTTACCCCGAACAATAAAGATCGAAAATCAAAATAATATTTACACGTGTTAGCTTTTACAAGATTAAATTTAATTTACAGTCCACTGAAAGTAAATTTTATCCGGATACCCGGCAAGAACCTCAACATTTACTCTTTTCAGAGAATTCCATAATTATGTTAATTAAATACATTTAAATTATTATTCATCTGGCGTGAAATCAACGAATGCTAATGCCATGCTTTATCATCTATAAAATAAATTATTTTTACTATACCCCTAAAATTGATATATATATAAAACCTTTTTGGCGGTTAAATGTCAAATTTACTGTATACTAAAGGAACAACCTGGGTGTTATTGTGGCAATCTCGAGTGCCTGTCACAATTAATGGACGACATGTTTCAATTTACAGATCGGACTTATCCTCAAAACTGATTTATATTCAGCTGGCAACCTATTGAGATGTTAAATTAGTACAAGTTCATTGTATTGAAATAATTCTTATACTATATTATTATTTATTTAATGATTTTTCTTCTCAATAATTAATTTTATTTTAAATGCCATTATTATTACATTTATTACAGTTGTAGATACTTAGCTATAATATTGTAAAAAAAATACTAGAATTTGTATTAAACAGTTTTTTTAAGTAAATAAAAAAACTCCTTGCTTATATAACTCCTTGTTTATTGGGTGACCAATTATCTTCTTACGAATGTCAAACCAATAATGACAGAAAGAAAAAAATCATTGTTTAACTAAAAAACGCTAAGTGACGTTTATATATTTGACGGGCCGGTTGGCGTGGTAGGTAGATATTTGCCTTTCAAGCCCAATAGTGTGGGTTCGATTCCCTCCTACGACAGACATTTGTGTGCATGAACATATCTGTTTGTCCTAAGTCTGGGTGTGATTATCTATATAAGTATATATTTACAAAATAAAAGTAGTATACGTAGTATATCAATTGTCTAGTTTCCATAGTACAAGCTCTGCTTAGTTTGGGATCAGGTGGCCGTGTGTGAATAATGTACCATGATATTATTATTATAAGTAAGGCCGTTATTGTTTTATAAGTAATTTTAGATTTTTTGAAAATTACTTCATAGTATAACTTTACAAACTCCGTGTTTAATTAATCATAGCTTAAAATTTTATTTTCATTGTATATGTTTATTGTGTACCATTGACTTACTAATTTAATATTTAAAAAAAATAACTTTGGTATATGAAACTACTGGATCGGTAGTTGATCAATAACATGCTTTTTAACTTTTTTTATATCTCCGAAATCATTCAAAAATAAATCGATAAATATATAATATTCTATTTATACGATATATTGAAGACCATATAACACAATTAAAAATATAATTAACAAAAAAATATAGAAATGTACATATATATTATTAATATGAGTTATGGTGTACGACTTTGTAATTTTATTATTTTTATAGACAAAATACAGACAAAATCCAACACTCTAAACATTTACTGGTGGTAGGGCTTTGTGCAAGCTCGTCTGGGTAGGTACCACCCACTCATCAGATATTCTACCGCAAAACAGCAATACTTGATATTGTTGTGTTCCGATTTGAAGGGTGAGTGAGCCAGTGTAATTACAGGCACAAGGGACATAAAATCTTAGTTCCCAAGGTTGGTGGCGCATTGGCTATAAGCGATGGTTGACATTTCTTACAATGCCAATGTCTAAGAGCGTTTGGTGACCACTTACCATCAGGTGGCCCATATGCTCGTCCACCTTCCTATTCTATAAAAAAAAAAAAAAAAAACTCTTAACATTGGAATTGGCCCACGCTTCGTCGTCCCAGTGTATCATATACTACTATCGAGTTAAATTGCTCCGGACCGATTACTACGTCACGTTTAAAGTACATCAAAAGGATAGACTCCTTAAAGTTACTTTGGTATCTTGAATTTAGAATCATTTTGCGAAAAATACAGACGACTGTTACGAAAATTGAGCAAAAGACGTATTCGGGCAGCAAGTATACACACGAGAAGTATTAAGTCTTTCATTTTCCTTTCTACAGCAACACGCGCCAAGTGATCATTTTATTCGTACACAAAGCAACGATCGCAGGTCGTAAGGAGTACAGTCTGTTTTCATATGTTAAATCTTAAATATGAAATTAAAAAGCATGAAAAGTCATATACATCAAAATGAATTACTTACGTTACAGCTTTAAATATATTCAAATAAAATACTGTACAAACCATGACCACGTGGAACTTAAGCAGCATTTCCCCTTGAAATCGCAATTCCAATCCTCTGAGAGAAAAATAAATCAGCTCTCTTATCACCAGAAGCAGCATTAAGATGTTACTAATTATATATAAAGGAAATTTTTCGCTTAAGGCATTCCGTAGATTAAAAAAAAATATATTGTCAGTTTGTGAATCTTTAAGGATAGTGTGTTAAAAAACATCAAATGTCATAATATTATAAGGTCACGAACAATAAAAATCATATTTTTTTTAAATTGTAAGGTCAGCACTAGAAACATCTACTATGCCAATTATTTACCAAACTACTTTATTTAAAGTAGATAACTTATAGGACGTTTATTACGTCATAATTATTAATTATTGTATATTAAGTACATACTATACAGACATACGTATGTAATAGCTCATATGTTCAGAGGGAGCCAATTCAAAAGGTCACTTGCTTCAATTCAAGTTTCACTTGCTTTAAAATAACTCTTTTATTCACCGAGTTTCTATAATATTAAGAAAAAAACAAGAAATTAATAATAAATAATATTATTATAGATAGCAATCTTAACAACGTATATTGAACGTGATAATCAGTTGAGTAAGCGTAACAAACAAATAAACAAACTAATTTAACATAAGTTACGATTTATATTGTATATAATGTATTATTTTATAGACATCCAAACTCTAACTTACGTTAAAATAGTTTTCAATATATCGATACAATACCCTCTGGAATTAATCGAAACAAGGGAACGCTTGCGAGACGACAGTGTTTTCACTTTATTTTACATGTTTTTGTTCATTCTCACGAATACTCCGCCGGGACAAATGTATACTGTAGGGACCGTACGTTGTGTACCGTCGGTTTTCATAAGAAGATCTCGCACTACCATTTTGGTTCCAATATTACGACAACAATAATGCTAGTGATCTTGAGTTAATAATATGATTATATAAAAATATATTTAAAGATATTATTGGATACATCTTTATTTAAATTAAATTATCGTTATGATTTAAATTTACTACTTATATACTTCCATAACCTATTTATACGTCATGATATATATTGGTAAGTGGTCATCAGGGAGCTTATTCAGTAGCTCTGTTAGAATAATTAAATATACCTTAGATAGTCACTCAAACCGGACCACAACTGAAATACAAGTATTGCTGTTTACCAGTGGAATAAATGATAAGAAGTTGGTACCCAATCAAAAGCCGTACTCTTAATTTTTTTTGATATTTCAATTGGTTATAATAAATCACCAAGAAAAACATGACTAACAAAGTAGTATTGTTTGTCTCGCTGGTCTATCGTTGATTGTTCTAGTCTGAGTTCAGACACTTTTTACTAAGTTTTTCAGTCGAAAAGTTCTCACTAGCAGCCCGGAGTCTGGAATTTAAAAAGTTATTGGGTTTTTCTGTTGAAAAATTCTCAATCGCTGCTCGGAGTCTGGAAGTTGGCAACGTGTTCACTCCCGTGCTTCAGAAACATGTGAAGCTATCGGTCTTTCGCCTGAACTCTTTATGGTCATGTACATGTATGTGGTATGGTACGCAACATGTACATAAGTATATAATAAACAATAAAGCCCTCGCAGATAACTAGCCATAATTGTACTTTTATTTAGGCAGTATACATGTTTTGTATTTTTCTCTTTGTGGTGTACAATAAAAGTATAAAGTAAGTAGCCTATCTTTGAAATTGTTATGAAAAAGTTAACAACATCACAATGACAATTATTTTAATAAAAACAAAAAATAAAACAATCAGTATCATATGTTCACGTATCAGGCCACGACTTAATAATTTGTAATGAAAGTCGATACGATGGCCCAGGAGATAAGTCTCCTGGGTTCGCTTATAGAGAATTAACTTACGGAAGATAACGATAAGATGCCCGAGAGATAACAAACGCTATTTTGATGTCCAAAGTACACGCGAAAGGCTAATACAGCTTATCTCTTGCACAAATAGATTTTTTAATAAAAATAATTTGTTATTAAAAAAAGTTTCGCTAACTCATATCACCGAATTTTGTTAACGATATTAGTAGTCCAAATGACAAGCATTTTTAGAGCAATTTCAAACAAAAAATGTTTGAAATTAATCTGAATTAAAGTCACCATTTCGTTTTTATTTATAATTGGAAAACATACTATAAGGAAGATATATATACGGTGAAGGAAAGACGGGAAGGAAAACATCGTGAGGAAACCTGCATGTGTCTAATTTCATTGAAATTCACACACATGTGTATGCCACCAACCCACATTGGAGCAGCGTGGTGGAATAAGCTACAAAACCTTGTCCCCAAAAAGGGAGAGGAGGCCTTAGCCCAGCAGTGAGACATTCACAGGCTGTTAACTTAAACTATAAGTTTGGAAATGATCACTTCCGACCATCGACATTTGCCTGTAACAAAAATAAACCATTTATTCTGTCGTCAAATTACCGTTAACCAAGGCGCCAATATTCGAACCCTATATATGTATATATATATAAGCCTGCAATTTCAGATTCAATCAACTTTCAAACCAGAACCTAGCAATACAAGGTATTGTTCCATTGTCTTTATTTAAATACGCCTACCTACAAACTAACTTCATTACTATCGGAAAAAATACATCATTTTGGGCGTGGCTTCTTTACAAGAGTGGTTCTAAAATGCTTCGAGTTTTAGAAATTGGAAATTAGACTATAAATTTCTATTTTTGAAACGCTGATCAGAATCATATTTATTAATCCGACTAAATACTGAACGCTCATTGGTCGCCTGTTGCGTTGTGGGCTACCATCGACCAATTGCAATTCGGATTAAATTAAAAATTAGTTAATTTAACTTTGATCAGAGTTTAAGAAACTGGATATTAATCTATTGTTTCTCATGCATATTTTATATCCTATAACCTTGTAAATGTTTTTATGCAGTAGAATTATTCCCGTGATATTTTTATTTTATTTTATTTTTTCGTTTTAGTGAATAATAAAGTTATTATCTACGTGTATACATTCTATGTGTAATATAGGTTGTGTATAATTTTTATTATGTCTTATGTCGTTTAAAACACTTTTGTAAATACATGTAATAATATTTAATTACCTTAAACATACTTATATTCCCAATAGAAGCTAACTGGCTCGTTGGTCTAGGGGTATGATTCTCGCTTTGGGTGCGAGAGGTCCCGGGTTCAAATCCCGGACGAGCCCTTTTTAGCCGTCTTCAACAAGAAGATCAATTCGGCTCTTGTTTTCCGCATTCTCGATAACTTAGCCGATTGTGAAATTTATTTAATGTTTTTATTAAATAGAAAATAATTTTATTATATTTTAAGACTGGTCTCAAGACCGGTAATCAATATTAGTGTTTTTTTATTTTTATTTAATAGATTCTAGTTCAGGGGAACTCCCTTGTTTTGTATTTATTATATTTTTTCTACAATATTATTTTTTGACACTTGTGTCTGATAATCCGGTGTAATAAAAATTGTAGAGGTCAAGAGAAAACGAATTTGAGAGACGATTTTTACAGTTAATTTGAACAGACGAATAATTACAGTGATGCAATTAGGCGTACTTATGTAAAATATGCGGAAGCTGATCTGAGTGCATGTCCGAATAAAAACGACGTAAGTTACATGTTTTATTTTAAGTTTTTTTTACATTTATCCAATGTGTTTTTGTTAATTCCTTGTTCCTACATTTAGGATCAATTATAAAAAAATATCATTCAAAAATGTCTAACAATTCATATAAAAAAATATAAAACGTACAAATTGTATAAAAAACGATAAATATATTATCATTTATACAGTTCATTGTAAACAGTTTAATTGTTAATAAAATAATAACATACGGTATATAAACAAAGGAATAAGAAACATAATAGTTAAGACGGCTTTACTGGCCACTCAGAGAAATAAAGCTTTTAGAAATAGAAACAAAAACCGTAATAGTCGGAGCTTGTCTAGTTTTTCACAATTAAATTTGAATTGCGGCACTATTTGTATTAGGTGTATTTAATAACAATATTTAACTACTGTTTTAATATATAACGAAGTATAATAATGTCCTATAGAACGATTTCGACCACGGCGCACAGTCTCAAGGAAGATTAGCCAATTACTGCGCAGAACATATTAAATAGTGCACAAGTGTGTGTGCAAGCACAGGAGCACTCCCTAACTCTCATAATCCCATAGGACAGCAATCTAATACGAGTTCAGGCGCAGGACCAACGGCTTTACGTGACACAGCCATACAGGAGTCTGGAAGTTGGAAGTGTGTACGTAACACACTTCTAACTTTCAGACTCCAGTCTGCTAATGAGAATTTTGGACAGAAAAACTCGACAATTATATAATTGTACATTCACCATGATATGTGTGTTATATTTTTGTAGAAAGTCGCGTTTTCTCCTTTTAATTTTAATTTGGAAGAGCCGACAGATCTCAGTGGCTAGTACACGCGAATCTTGAGAGGAAACCTTTGCCCGGTGTTACAAAATTTACTGGCTATTACTTTAACTTCACTTTGTAATAACATATCAAACAAATAAAGAACTGGTAAATAGTTCAGTCCATATAATTTATGAGTCTTACTCGTATCATCAATTCCGAAAAATTACCTTTAAACTTTTAATACTCTTCATTCATATCATTCGAGGCTTTACTGTATTTTTATTTTATAATTATAATAAATCATTTATTTCGACTAACTATGATCATATACATTACAGTAAAAAGACAAAATATACAATAATAATATTTAATAATAGATTATTACAATAATTATGTCATAAATTAAATTAAATTGAAATGAAGGATTATTGAAATTAAGAATTTCTATTATTTTCATTTCTAATTTTATTCAAAATTTTGGTTATTTATAATTAAGAATTATTTAAAGATAAAACAATGAAAATAAAACTATAGTTTGTATGTTATATACAGACATGATGCTACAAATCATAGAACGCCGTCCAAAAGATTGACCTGTGGCATTGATTGAACTGTTTTTTATAGGTCTGCTTTTATCTTGAGGCAGCGTTACAATCGGTATTTTAAAATGCAAATAAAAATAACATTATATTTAAATCAGAGAAACGAACTATTCTAGGAATAAAATTACGAGTTTCAGTACAATTGTGTAGTGAGCGGCTCCTTTGTTTTTTGTAAGTCTTTTGTCATGAAATGTTGCTCCACTTAATGTATCTGGTGTTTTTTTTTTGACATAGCTAGATGGACGGGCAAATGAGCCCCTGATGGTAAATGGCCACCTCCGCCAATAAACATTTGTACTAAGATATTATGTCTCTTGTGTCTGTAATTACACTGCCTGTCTCACCTTCAAACCACAACACAACAGTACTAAATACTGCTGTTTGGCGGTAGAATATGTAATGAGTTGGTGGTATCAACCCAGATGTTCTTGCACAAAGCCTTAACGTCAAGTAATAAGTGAAGGGTTTCTTTGCATGGAGTTTTAGACTAAGAACCGACCATGTTATTTTGTTTCGAAGAATGATAATTTAGCACCAAGCCGAAAAGCGTATTGTTAAGCTGTTGCTTGCTTATTTAAATCGGAACTTATCCAGAATATATTACAAAGTACATAAGGATATATGAAGCTGTTTTAACTCATTATTCTACAATGAATATTATATTATATAACAAGTCTGTTTATCTAATAAATAATATCTATTTATTTATTACTTTATGAGTAATACATATAAGGCAAAAGCCACAATTCTGACTCACTTTACGTAAGACGGCGTACGTACGTGTGACGTCACTTAAAAGAAAAACTAAAATAATATTAAAACTTGACAAAATCTCAGAGCATGCTACAAAACGATTACTATTCTACAAAAGCGCAGCTTAATATAAATATTTTTAAATAAAAAAATGAAAACGAAATTATTTCATTAAGTTCAGGTAATTACTCTTTTATTAAATATTTTTAAAAATCTATTATAATATATACTTAGATATTTAACATTATATACACACATGTGTTAACTGCCTCGTTGGTCTAGTGGCTTGATGTAAGGCCGCAGACCCGGAGGTCGGGCCAGTAAAAAGTTATTGGGTTTTTCTGTCAGAAAATTCTCAGTAGCAGCCCGGAGTCTGAAAGTTGGAAGTGTGTACACTCTCGTGCCTCGGAAAGCACGTAAAGCCGTTTGTCCTGCGCGTAAACTCTTTCCGGTCGTGTCGGATAGCTGTCCCATCGGATTATGAGAGTTAGGGAATAGAGAGTGCACCTGTGTTTGCGCACACACTTGTGCACTATAATATCTCCTGCGTAGTTGGCTAATCTCACTTAAGATTGGCCGCCGTGGCCGAAATCGGTCTGGAGGACATATTTAGTATGTTAGAGAATAAATAATAGTAATGAAATCTAGTCTTAATTTTGAATCGTGTACGACTAAAATGGTAATACTGACAGTGACATAAGACGCTTTAAACGTTACATGAGTTATCATGAGTCAGTAGAGCGAGGTTTGAAATCATTGTATTGAGAACACTCGACCGTGCGGCACGTGCACACTGACCATGTCGGACGAACAAACTGCACAAAGTATCTTAGCTTCTGTAACATATATATATTATATTGATAAAACGGTAGTAGTTTGCAAAGGAAAACTGTTTTATCGCTAAGGCTATTGTAATTTTAGTAGTCGCGCGACGCCTCCGAGCGGAAGGCGTACTGGATTAAATATTATATGAGGCTTATATTTTAGTTCAGGATTCAGCGCAGAAAATACTTATAATTAAAATATTAAACATATTATTCAATGATTCAAAACACAAATGTGAATAAATTTAAAAACCATATTATGCGAAATTAATGTTTTTTTTATATGTTTTTTTGTTGTTTTCACCCATTTAGACGAGTAAGACAGCTAGAAATTCGAAGCTCTACTTAATGGTTCAGACTTAGGGCCCGTGCTAAGGGTGTCTCCATCGGCTGGTCCTCAGCTTAGCACGTCTTTCGGGAGCGGAAAAAAGACTTAGCCATTATAACGCCCTTATACATATAGGCGTATGAAGTTCATAGTTAATGTGGAAACTCATCTCCAACAAACCATTGTGCACGTGAAAAAATACATGCATATTTTTAATAAGAGTAGTAAGAAAACTCTTAGACATTATTTTTTTAGTCAGTTATATCCGGTAAGGAAACCTATGCGGATGATATATGTAACCAAAAATAACAACTTATCCTAAGTTTTAAATTGAAATAATAATATTTAATCAGCTTAGTCCATGTTGAAGGCAAAACAAAAGTCAGGGGGCAAAAGCAAAAAGTCGTAAATACAAAATCAGTTTCAATCACAGACCATTTAAACAAAGATATACATTTCATTATTGAAAATTAATTTAAAATAATGCCAAAAAAACTGCTACTTACAGAGTTCAAAGTAGGTACGTTTTTGACGCTCGTTGTGTTGAGTGGGAGAAAGGTCGTTTAAAATTGAGTTAAGATTTCCTTTAGCTTTTTAATTTTAAGCCCATGAATGTATGACAGTGTTAGTAATGTCATATTTAATCAGTTTAGTCATATTGAATATATATTCATATTTAAACACTTGTATAAAACCTTAAAACAAAAAAAAATTGAAAAAAAGCATTTTTCAATAATATACATCAAATATTATTTATAATTAAATTAATCTTCGCTTTGTTTTCGTTTACAATGAAAAAATATATATTGTTATTTATTCACGAGTTACAATAAAACTCATTCAAACCACCATATCATCACTATACAGTGATCTATCCCAAAAACCCAATAGAGAACTTTCAAAACATATCTCACTAGTGATGTAAATAAAAATTTATAAATGAACAAGATTATAATATAGTTCCGCCAGTTGAAATTCTCAGTAGCGATCCATAGTTTAGAATAATAGTTTGAAAGTTGGTCGTGACACTCTCGTGCCTTGAAGAGCATATGAAGCCGCTAGTCCTACGCATGAACTAATACGGAGTCTGAAACTTGATTTAATAATTTCGTATTTACTTTTTGTGCTTTATGCAATGAAAAAAAAAACCAATTGAAATGTACTCTATTCCATTAATGACTGATTTAGATGACGAGAATAATAAAAAATAAATATCTTTTTTAAATCATCACAAGTACTTTTGAGCCACTATTTTAAAGAATTAAATGTAAAGCTACCACCATTCTCAAGCAACAAACGCCAACAGCACAGGACATATTATAGTACTCGAGTATCGCTCATTTTTGCCTCACTCTAATAATCCCATAGGTCGGCGAGGTGACTCGACCGAAATGAGTTTAAGCGCAGGACCTACTGCTTTACATGCTTTTGAGGCATGGGACTGTACACACTTCTGACTACCATACTTCTTCATGAATTCTGAGAATTTTTCGATAAAAAAAACAACGACTATTTATTGGCTCAAACCTAAGGGGCTTGGCCCCAGAACCTTGGGATCCGCGGCTTTTAAAGCTAGCCACTAAACCAAAGGGCAGTCTGTCGATACGTACATATTTTTGAAAGCAACGAGCTTCATACATAAAAAAATATATAAAAACAATAATCTGTTCTACTGAAACTGATTTGAAGCCATTCAAGTTTTCATTACATAGATTGAATATCAATTCGAATGTAAAGGTCCTCTTAACAGTAGCCGTAATTAACGGACGTCATTTCAATTTCCAACTATTATTGCTCAAGGTCCCAGTTATTATTCAACATGGACTCAAATATAAATTACTAGCGACTAGCTTCCCGCCCCTACATAGCACGAGCACTATTATAGTTCGACAGTTATTTACACATTCACCGCATTAGGTATCACAACATAATCGATTTCTCCTCCCATATATATTCATTACATATGCATTCATTTAAAACGTAAGCATTTTTTTTTAATATAGGCGGCTTTGCTAATGGTCTGTTGATAAATGGTCACCACCGCATATGGGCATTGACACTAAGAAATATTAGCCATACATCGCAATGCGCCACCAAGTTCTTGTGAACAAAGATGCTTTATTCTTAATGCCTATCAATATTAAATCATACACTGGCTCACTCACCCTTCAAACCAGAAGAAATAGCCATTTGACGGTAGAATATCTGATGAATGAGTGGTAACCAGGTGGGCTTGCAAAAAGCCCTACTTTCGAGTATTTAGAAATTTTACATCGTTGATAACAAATTGCAATATTGAATCATGAAGAGATGAAAACATCGTGAGGAAACCTGCATGTGTTGGATAGAATTCCGCCACATGTGTGTGCCACTAACCTGTATTGAAGCAACATCGATCGAATAAGCAAACTACCCCACAAGTTGACTCTAACAGTTACTTTACTTCGATATTTACTTAAATTCGAAAAAACTTTCGAAAAATTCGAAAAAATACAAACCAACAAAACGTACATCGTATGATTATTAATCTCATCTAAAATATATATATTTAAAGAATACATAAAATATTTTATTTAAATATCAAAGACACAAGTTCTGCAGTGTTGGATGAGGCGATAAAACAAAAATTTAATTTCTAATTAAATCTCCAAAAGTTTAATTTGCCTAACGCTTAATTAATTTGGTTTCAGCTTCATTTCCCTATTTGTCTTGTCAAAGGAGAGATTTCCTTTCAAGTATTTTAAATAATCAACCGATGGACATGATTGATTTCAGTGAAAAATTTCATAAATATTTAATCGGGACTGGAAAAACCCATTTCCAAAACTTTTGGAAGACAAGCATCACTATTTACATGTAAATGTCCCACTGCTTTGCTAATGCCCCCTCTTCCTTTTTGAGGAGAAGGTTTGGAGCTTCTTCCACCACACTGCTCCAATGCGGGTTGGTGGAATACACATGTGGCAGAATTTCGATGAAATTAGACACATGCAGGTTTCCTTACGATGGTTTCCCTTCACCGAAAAGCACGAGATGAATTATAAACAGCAATTAAGCACATGAAAATTCAGATGTGCTTGCCCGGGTTTGAACCCACGTTCATCAGTTAAGATTCACGCATTCTTACTTAAACTTAAAATAAAATTTAAAGAAATATTATTTATTCGTGATGTGTTAAGACGTCAAGAATAACAAATCAAAAATACTTTGATTAATTTCAATTAATTTAATCAGAATCAGAATTTATAAAGAGTGATAGAAATATTTTCGTAATGACTGAAAGTTGCCCATCGTTTTGCTCCAGGTGGAGGGATCGGATTATCTTTGAGAAGACCGGAGGGTAGCTGAGGGACCTTTATGCGATGGACGCAATTAACTCCCGACATGTTTCAATTTACACTCGCAAATACGAACCTCAACCACATCTATTGTTTGTTATTATACAGGTTATATTCATTAAACATTGACCTACATTATTAGTAAGAGACTAAGTAAATACACGTTAATTACTTTTAACGGGTATAGAATTATTATAACGGTTAGGAAGCTGAACGAGCATTTCGGTGTAATTTGTGTTTCGTATCGATAGGGATTTGAGTTCAAATCAAAAATAATAAATTGATTTAATAGATTGAGCCATCTTAGTCAGTTTGTAAAAAAAGGTACCCTAACATTTGCTGCCTTCCTTTGAGGCTGATATGAAATCGATGGTAGTGACAGATGTATAGCTTAATGTGTTTTTAAATGAAATTAAAAATGTATGTAAATGTAATATATTCAGGGTAGATCTTTTTAATATATTGGACTTCTGTCAATAGTAACGCAACGCTTCTATGATGTGATACAATTTCTCCTGCCACATGTGTAATAATTATACATAAATTTTGCTTGCCATCTCTCTAACTATAGGAATTATATTTACAACATTCGTTAGCTGTCACAATATGTTTCTGTACTAATTTGTATTTGAAGGTAAAATAGGAGGAGGTGAAATTACTCTATTTAAACTCATACAAATTACACAAATAAAAGACAAACTTAAAATATTATATATGAATCATTAATTACATTAATAGACTTTTTATTAATGTGTGTTTTTCTCTTTCAATGTATTGTTTATTATTGGAAACTGTATTGGTTTATGTATCTGTTATCTCCACGAAATAATCTGTTGAATAGATTAGAAAAGAACTTTGATAATTATGTGTTAGTCTACAGACACGAAGATCGGTATCATACGAAGAATATAGAAAAGTACTTTAGCTTAGTAAATGGTTCCCAGGGGTTTATCAAGAAACTATCTTTGGAAACGATGTCGCGAATAAAACGGACGCGAGCCAGTTTGTAACAGATGAAGTGAAGAGTAAATGTAATTTATGTTTTATTACATTTGTATTTACTCTTGTTGAAATAAAACACGTATTACGAAATGAACACTGAAAATTTCTTAACAGAAACCAATACAATTTTATTGACCTGGCCAAGGATTTGAATACAGGACCTCAGGTTCTGCATCCCTACAAGCTAATCACTGGACCAACGAGGGAGTCAATTAAAATATACAGTTATGTACATATAGACTCCATCGTTGGTCTAGTGCATATATATAGCCATATATATAGCCGAGATGGCCCAGTGGTGAAGAACGCCACGTGGGTTCAAACCCGGGCAACACCGCTGGATTTTCATGTGCTTAATTTGTGATTATAATTCATCTCATGCTTGACGGTGAAGGAAAACACTGTGAGGAAACCTAAATCAATCAATCAATCAACAGCCAATCGTTGTCCACTGCTGAACATAGGCCTCTCCCAAGGTGCGCCAAAGCTCCCTGTCCTCCGCCTTCCGCATCCAGTTGGTGCCCGCCACCTTCTTAAGGTCATCGGTCCACCTGGCTGGAGGGCGCCCTACGCTGCGCTTGCCGATTCGCGGTCTCCACTCTAGGACTCGTCTGCTCCAACGGCCATCGGTCCTACGACATACGTGACCAGCCCACTGCCACTTCAGCCTGCTAATTTTGCAAGCTATGTCGGTGACTCCGGTTCTTTTCCGGATAATCTCATTTCTGATCTTATCCTTCAAAGATACTCCGAGCATAGCTCGCTCCATAGCACGCTGAGCGACTTTGAATTTGTGGACTAGTCCCGCAGTTAGTGTCCACGTTTCGGCATCGTATGTCATGGCAGGTAAGACGGATTGGTTGAAGACTTTCGTCTTCAAACATTGCGGTATAAACGACTTGAGGACTTGACGAAGGTTGCCAAATGCTGCCCATCCCAAGCGAATTCTTCGATCGGCTTCCTTCTCGAAGTTGTTCCTACCGACTTGTATTATCTGTCCTAGGTAGGTATATTCACTAACAACTTCGAGAGGTTTCCCCTCGACGTATATCGGTCCCGGCACGACATGCCTATTGAACATGACCTTGGTCTTGTCCAAGTTTATACCGAGACCGACACACCGGGAAGACTCGCCTAGGCTACGCAGCATTTCGGTGAGTTGTTCCAGCGATTCTGCTATGATGACGATATCGTCGGCAAATCGAAGGTGTGAGATGTACTCGCCGTTTACATTGACTCCAGACCCAGTCCAATCCAGAGTCTTGAAAACGTCTTCCAACGCGATGGTGAACAGTTTCGGGGATATTACATCCCCCTGTCTCACCCCTCTGCGCAGTTGGATCGCCTTCGTCCTACAGTCCTGGATGTGGACAGTCATTGTAGTGGCGTTGTACAGACATCTCAGTACCTCGATATATCTCCAATCGATATGACATCTCTGCAATGAGTCGAGCACTGCCCAGGTTTCGATGGAGTCGAAGGCTTTCTCGTAGTCCACAAATGCCATACATAGCGGCTGATTGTACTCTTCGGTCTTCTGCACAATCTGCCGAACAGTATGGATGTGGTCCACGGTGCTGTAACCTGATCGAAAGCCGGCTTGCTCTGGGGGCTGGAGTCAAGTCGTCTGGCGAGACGGTTCGTGACGACTCTTGAGAACAGCTTATACACGTGACTCAGGAGGGAGATTGGTCTGTAGTTTTTCAAGAGGGTTTTATCACCTTTCTTGAAAAACAGTACCACCTCACTCCCGCTCCACGTTTACGGGGTCTTGCCATGTTGGATGACGGAATTAAAGAGGCTTGCTAGCTCTTTCAGGACCGGAGTCCCGCCTGCCTTAAGCAACTCTGTTGTGATTCCGTCATCTCCCGGAGCTTTGTTGTTTTTAAGCTGTTCTAGAGCCGCCCTAATCTCTCCTTGGTCAACGACCGGGAGCTCCTCGGAGTAATGGCGCATAAGAGGGGCGCGCTGGTCATCAATACTGATTCCCACGGGTTTATCCGATCTTGAAGAGAACAACTGCCCATAAAACCTCTCTACTTCTCCGACAATCTCAGGCCTAGAGGTAACGACCCCACCATTTTCAGTTTTAAGTTTTGTCAGACGCGGCCTCCCAAACTTGCGAGCGAACACTTTCGATCCCCGATTTTGCTCAATCGCAGCCTTGATGGCACGGGTATTGCAGCGTCGGAGATCGCGTCGCGTCAGCGTTTTTATTATTCGATTTAAGGCCATATCTGACAAAAACGATGGTAGTTCTCGTCGTTTTCTCATGAGCTCGAGTGTCTCAGCAGAGAGTTTTGGTGCGTTGTCTCTTCTCTGTGGCGGAAAACACTTGCGGGATGTGTTTTGCAGTATTTTGACCAGCGTGTCGGTTTTCTCATCAATGCTGCTTATGGTTTCCAACGCAGTGAATTGATTTTGAAGTTCCATTTGGAACTTTTCGGAACCTTGAGCAGCTTGGAGCATGGTAGGTCGGAGAGTAGACCTCATCATTCTCGATCTTTCGGCTTTTAAGTTGATATTTAGAGTGCCTCGAACCAAGCGGTGATCACTTCCGGTATTAAACCTGTTGATCACTGAAACATCTCTAAATATGTGCCTTTTATTCGAAATGATAAAGTCTATCTCGTTCCTTGTCACGTTATCGGGGCTTCGCCAGGTCCACCTCCTCTGAGGCTTCTTTTGAAAGAAAGAATTCATCAAAAAAAGCCCCTGCGCTTCGATAAAGTTTACCAGCATTTGCCCCCTGTGATTTCTGCAGCCCAAGCCGTAAGGTCCGACTTTCGATTCACCGCTATCCTGTACTCCCACTTTAGCATTAAAGTCTCCCATAACAACATTGTAGTGGGCCTTCGAGGTGTCGTTGAGGGCCTTTGCGATGTCCTCGTACATCGCTTCAACCACATCATCAGAGTATGTCGAAGTTGGCGCATATACCTGTACGACCTTCAGGGAGTACCTGTCGGAAAGTTTTAGGACAAGGTACGCTACCCGGTTCGACACACTACTGATTTCCACAATGCTGCTAATGAGATCCTTTTTGACTAGAAAACCGACACCACCCTGGGAGAGGTTATCATCTTCGCGGAAGTAGAGTAAGTTACCGGACTCTAGAGTTATCGTGTCCTCCCCCTGTCTTCGGACTTCAGATAACCCCAGTATATGCCAGTTTATATGACTTAACTCTACTTCTAATTCGGCGAGGTGATGGTCCAGCCTCATCGAGCGTCCATTATACGTTGCCATGTGCAGTCGTTTTATACGGTAGCCTGCCGTGAACCGGTGATTCTTAGCACCCCCTGCCCTGCCGATACCGCGACCGCTACCTTGGTCGGGCCTAGCGGGCTTGCCGGTAACTGGGGGCCTTTTTTTGGGCGCATCTGCCATTAAGGGAGGGGTTTGCCCATACTCGCCGCGCTGGGCAGGCGTGTTGGCGAGCGCAGTAGGGGGGTAAGATGTTTATGGGAGGGGGAACGCTGCTGCCCATCCCCCCTTTTCCCCGTCCCTCAGTCGCCTCTTACGACACCCACGGGATGAGATTGGGGGAGTACTATTCTAAGCCGGTACTCCACGGCAAATGTGTCTAATTTCACTGAAATTTTGCCACATGTGTTTTCCACCAACCTGCATCAGAGCAGCGTGGTGGAATAAGCTCCAAACCTTCTCCTCAAAAAGGGAGAGGAGGCCTTAGCCCAGCTTTGGAACATTCACATGCTGTTACAGTACAGTATATATATATATAAATAGTTCAATCCACGAAGACGCGTCCCACTATTACAGCTTACATTGCATACTTGCACTGTAACGAATGGAAAAAATTGGGGCGCGTTGCCATTGAACTATCTATATTGCTATAATAACAGTCTCTTTTGTATCTTTATTTAATTCCACAATGGTTCATGTCACTTAAAGTAAAGATATATATGCTGTTGAGAATGTTTAAGTAAACGTTTTGGACAGCTCCGGATTCATACCTAAGCCTAGAAGGCACAGGTTTAGGAGCCCTGCCAACGCCCTAGCCAAGAATAATATGTTTTTACTGTAACCGCTTCGAAATGGGGTGCGTTATATGTGAAAGTACGTAGGGACTATAGATCTTTAAGTCCAGGCCTGGTTTTGGAGATCGACATATCGTATAGTACATTTCATTTTTATCCGTTTTAGGAGCACTCGTTTGGAAAGAACCCGTACCAATTTTTATATTTATACATATATATATAGATTTTGATCATCCCAAAACTGTAAAAGTCCCATATAAGTAATCTTGGCGAGAATCGAGATAAAACAACATAAAAATGCTACCTCTAAATTATAAGTAATTAGGTTTTTAAAATTTCTATAAATATTAGTTCAATTATATAACTAATAAAGATTTTTTTTTTTAATTTATTTATTATTTGTGAAAAGTTGCGTTTGTTGCGTGGACACCTATGCAAAAAATATTATCTAAAAATAACAAAATTGTAGCCAAATCATTAGAGCATTTTCCGAGATACAAAATTAAAATATTCAATAATGGCTCTTTTATGAATCTTACACTACTAAAACTATAAAATAATATAAAAGAAAATTATGAAACTACATTAGGGCATCAAAAATAGTTAGCAGATATTTCAATTACACGATGACACCAAAATATGTAAGCTCTTGAATAATCTAAATATTTCACACGCAGTGTTGTCGTAAGCGCCTTGATAATTAGAGCTTGTCCCAAATTCCCCATATCCTAAAATTACTTTTTGAAATCCTAACTATTAATTTTACTAATATTTATATTAGGCTAAGACTGCGGCTTTATGATTATATAAAATTGTCAGAATTTTTCGCCTTTCAATTTCTGTAATTTATTTAAATTTACTTGCAGAAACTTGAACATTGACTTGCAACATGATTCACATGTTATTTTTACTGGGCCATCTCGTCTTAATATTTGAGTTCAGAAACCTTCATAAATTGTATAAACTTTGTCATATTGCCTTTACTGGTTACTGGAGGGCAGGCTCCTTACGATTTAATAAACTATTTATAAACACTTCCAATATAACCTCAAATAGGGGTGAAAATAAGAATATTAACAAAGTTTAAGACACACTTGAAGCGAACATGCAGGTGACGGCGCTGTATGAGTGAGCGAGTTGAAATATTTACTTTTGGCAGTGTTTACTCTAGTTGAGTGTTGATAGCAATGGAAAGCGACGTTTCACGTTTGAGGATCGTTTGCACTCCGGACACCACGTTAACGACGGATCTCTCATTAAAGGCGTCATTAATTTGTGTTGAATCTTTTAATAGATATTGGATTCGTATTATTTCTGAATATTTATTTTGATCAAAGATAATCAAAAAATCTTAAAGTAAGTTTGTTTATTTGTTACACTGTCGAATCTATACTTAAATACACGTTGTGGACAAAGAAAAGGACATAGGTTTATTTAACACATGACAACCAGCGGGTAGTATATTATACGGTGAATAAAAAATTACTTGATTAAGATCGTTAAAAACATTTTTATAGTATTTGTTCTTAAGCCATGATCATGACATATAATATTATAATTATATTAAATTTTTAAATAAAATTGCTGTTATGATTTTACATACATATCCGTTTTCATTTCACGTTTCGCAAACATTGGAGGATTGGCTTATATAACATTCCATTACAAAACAATAGTATTACACTGTTAAATGTTACCTATGTTATGTTGCATAAATTGTATTCAATTTGAAATACATAATTATGGTCGTGTATTATTATAATTTCATTATAGTAAATATCTTAATATATAAACTTAAATATAATTAAAACAAAAGCGAACACACTTTTAAAACAAGAGAAAGAAACAAGACAAATGAACTCGACTCACGGGGGGAAACTGAGGGAAGAAATTGTGTACACGGAGATTGTTATGGACGTTGCAGCGCGAGAAAAAGTCTTTAATTCTTGTACTTTTTGTGACTTTTAATGACTTTAGTGATCACTTTTCTTGCTTCAATGGGAAGTTGGTTCCAAAGTCTTACACATGTTTGAAATAGATGATTATTATCAGTGAGTTCAAGAATACATATAAAGTAATAGTATAAATATATATGTACAAATATCATAAAATAGGCTTCTAATTACAATCTAAATACAATAGGTTTGTTTTTATAAAATAGGATTGACGGGAAAATGGACTATTCGGTGGTAAGGGTCATCATTGCGAATAGACATAGGTGCTCTAAGAAGTATTAACGATTCCTTACATCATCAATGCGCCACCAACCTTGGGAACTAAGATGTAATAATCCTTGTACTTGCTACACTGGCTCCCACACCCTTTAAACCATAGAATATGTATTCATTTAATCCAAATAATAAATGGAGCTTTTAAAATATTAAACAATATATTGTTTAATGTTTTTCCTAAACTAAAATATACTAAGAATTAATTAAAATACTTATACACGAGTACTTGAGATACATTTTCATATCTAAGGCAATAATAGTAAAGAGACCTACAAATATTCTAGACTAATTTATATTTGCCAATTGCCTTCCAGGCATAGCTTTAAATTAATGTCAAAATTTTCACATATATTCGAGACAATCTTACTATTACTAATTAAATATTAGGTCCTTACATATGAAATTGGCGTTTTGTACGGGAGGAATATCAAGTCAATTTTTTTTTGTGAAATATATTTAATTAATCAAAGTATGCACCGTTGTTATCTATGCACTTTTGCCATTTCATAGGTAGTTCATTGATCCCTTTACTAAAAAAACCATGGGGGCGAGATTCAATTAACTCTGTGAAGACGGCTTGGACTGCCGCATCGGAGTTGAATTTTTTTCCTTGTAAGAAGTTGTCCAAATTCCGGAAAAGATCACCATCATCAAATCTGTTGCAACAAGGTTGGATTACGGTGGATGTCACAGCCATTTCCATTGTATCTCATCTAACTTAGTGGTTGTTTGTCGTGCAGTGTGTGATCTTGCGTTGTCGTGAAGGAGCAGTGGGCTAAAGCGATTGACCAATGTCGGTTGTTTAGCAGCTAGTTCTTCCTTCATGGTTTGTAGTTGCTGACAATAGATATCGGCCGTAATGGCCAGATTTTAGAATACTGTAGTGAACGACACCGGCGCTATTCTAACACTCACAAGTAACTTTTTCTGAGTCAATTTTCGTTTAATTTGCTTCAAGTGGATTAATGCAGTTTTATCACTTAGCCTGCAGAGCATATCTCTGAAGCGCTTTGTGATGGATCCGCTTCCACAATAGCCTTTAATCCTTAATTTTTCACTTTTGTCTCCAGCCGTCCACGGGGTTGGTTGATTGGTCTGAAGGTCGAAATTTCTAGAACGAAAACGTTAAAACCCAAAAACGTACCGTGCTTTCTTTTGCATCACCAGCGCCGTACACATCATTAATCCTTCGAGCTGTTTCTGCAGCACTGGTGCCACGGTAGAACTCGCACTCGTAAATATACCGATATTTCATGTTTTCCATTGTGCGGTAATAAGCGTAGCCAAAGAAAAAAATAATGAGGAAAAAACAAATGAATGACTGTTTTCAAAACTCAAATGTACCAGCTAAATGAAATTATAAATTTGAATTTGGAATTCTTAAACAAAGAGGAGATATTTCAGATCAAAGTGGTCAGTACGACAAAAGGCTAATTTCATATGTAAGGACCTAATATGTCTATATAATATGTCTTTCTTACTTAAACGAGTATAATAATAATTTAACTCACACATTTCAAATATTCTGTGAGATGATGATGAGATCCTTTGTTCCTAAATACAAAACACTGGCTCACTCGCCTTTCAAACGGGTAACAGAAACAACAATCTAGACTATTGTTGTTTGATGGTAGAATAATTGATATATGGCTGCTACCTTTCGTACATTATATCTACTATAGTTTACATATTATACAAAATAAAATGTTATATGATAGAAGCTTATTTTTTTATCTCACAACACAGTGACAAGAGCTCGACAATAACGAGATAATCCACGTTATAACAACTTGTTTTCGTTTTGTTTCCACTGATTTCTTCTCATTCTCTCGACTTTTTTATACAAATAAACGTATAAAATAACTTAACTTATAATTTTCATAAAAAATATATCAATCAATCTTTTTATTTTCAATACTTGTATTTTTCTTGGCGATACATAGTCTATGTAGGTTGTATATGTAATTTAGACTCTCTCGTTTGTCTAGTGGCTAGATGGAGATTCTGGGTTCAATTTCCAGGTCGGGCCAATAAAAATTGAATTGAGCTTTACCGTCGAAAAAATCTCAGTAGCAGCTTGGAGTCTATAAGTTGGAAGGTACGCACCCGTGTGTACCCAACACACGGGTGTGTACCTCGGAAAGCACGTAAAGCCTTTGGTCCCGCGCCTGAACTCTTTCTGGTCGTGTCGAATTGCCGTCCTATCAGGTTATGAGAGCTAGGAAATAGTGCTCCTTTGTTTGCGTTTGTTTTAATATAATACACACTTGTGTACTATAATATATCCTGCGCAGTTGGTTAATCTCTCTTAAGATTGGCGGCTGGGCCGAAATCGGTCTGAAGGACATTATCATTATGTAATTTAAAAAAAAAACAGCTTATAATGAACTTGATTTGTCATGTCATGTTTAGTGTTCAATTGTCATGATTGTAATAATAAAATTAACGAATACGTGATCTCGTTCGCAATATCATTGGATATCAAGAAATAGGAAAGAAAATATTTATTTAAATATCTTAATTCCCCAGAATAATAATATATTGAACTCGAGTGCTTACTCCACTAGCACTCGACCACTCCAATTGCAGAGGTTAAACCCTGGTGGGTAAGAATTCCATATAAACCGGGTTCCTCATGCTTGGCTATTTTTTAAGTTAGAGAATTTGGTATTTAATATCGCCTAGGAAAACTACGTTTTTTGGAACTTATTAAAAACAAGTACCTATTATATACTATTGCTTAAAATTATTAATCAAATCAAAATAATATAGAAAATTTGTGGTAACACATTCTTTATTTAGTTATAAGGTCCCAACTATTTCTTAAAAGCATTATTTCGCTTTGAACTGAATGTCAAATAAATATTTCTTTCTAAAACACCTTTTAATATTAGTAAATATACAGACCAATACATATTTTCGTACATCATTTTAATCATGAAACAATATCAATCGTTCTTATACACTTCTTCTAATATATTTGTTAAGGTTTTATTAGAAATAAAAATAATAGAAAATAGGGCGAAGTAAAACATGACGTCATGACGACGTTGTTGCATTGTGCTTAAGAACGGTATTTAGACATTGGCAAATCAATGCATGGCTTATGACTGCTAGCTGATATTGTAATTTCAATGTAATTATTTTTTTAATTAAAAATAGTAGTCGTAACTAATAAATACATTATGTATTATTTCCGTCAGATGTCAAATAACTTGACAAATTAATAAATTAATTCGATGAACATTTAACTATACTTGTTGTTTTTTGCTGCATTAACTTTAAATTCCGTTATGTTAAAAGCAAATAGTTTAACACAATAATTTTGATAGCTATAAAAACATTTTTTAACGAAAAATATAATACATAAAAATGATAAGGATCCACAATTACAATTTGGCTTACAAAGACAGGCGAGCAAATGAACAACATCCATAGACAGCACTATAAGAAAAACCACTTCTTACATCGTCAATTTGCCACCAATAATAGGATCTAAATAATAAATCTTTGCCAATAATTAATAATAATAATCATCTTAATTTCAAACCATATGACCATACTTAAAACTATGTTATTATTAAAACTAAAAAGAAGATTAACATTAAACAAAACTAAGAATACGTTAATATTTCAAAAGTACAACAAGTGTAGTACAAGTGGGTAGGTACCACCCACTCATCAGATATTCTACCGCAAAACAGCAGTACTTGGTATTATTGTGTTCCAGTTTGAAGGGTGAGTGAGCCAGTGTATTTACAAGCACAAGGGACCTAACATCTTAGTTCCCAAGGTTGGTGGCGCATTGGTGATGTAAGCGATGGTTAACATTTCTTTCAATGCCAATGTCTATGGGCGTTGGTGACCACTTACCATCAGGTGTCCCATATGCTCGTCCGCCTTCAAATTCTATAAAAGAAAATCATAATTAACAATGGTATCCATAATTAAAAAAGTGTCAAACGAAGCTCTTAAAATTGATATTTTTAATGACAATTTGAATCAGTTTCGTAAAAAAATATCTTTTTTTTTCCTCAATAATAATGTATAAAATATTGTATAAATGTTTGTTTTTAACATCTTTTTCTTTATGTATTAATGTACCTCTTAATTTTGTTTGCTTTTAATCAAATAATTAATATTCAAAAAATTTAAATGTTCTCCGATATTTATATTTTACTCATTTTATACCAATCAAGTGATAAATTTATAATAATTGAATTTTTAATGTGTTTTCTATTTGTTATAAATATTTTGATTTTTAAAATTATTATTTTTTGTTAACTCGATATGTTGATATATTTTGCAACACCTATAATTTAGGAGACACTTGATTTTGTATAACGTCATGTTTAAAGACTCAATTGTATTTATTAGTGTACTTCTTGTTGGTGTTGATATAATAAATAAATTAATTAATTAATTAAACTAGCTCAGTACCATTAAAACCGGAACAGCAATACAGAGTTGTTAGACGTTAGAACAACTGGCGAGTGATGTATCCTGGCGGACCGAACTATGGTGTATAGTCCGCTAAATCAAAACACACAACCATATCCAAAGTTGTCACACGAACGAAGTTACTAGCATGCATAAGTTTGTGTTAAAACAAAAATAAAATTTATCGAGTAAGTAAATGAAGAATGCTGTAATATGTTACGTTCTTTAACACTTCGATTCACTATGAAAAATATTACGGAGATATTTTTGATTTATAACACGGTAACAATAATTTACACAGCGGGGTATCCTCAGAATCGTTTGCCTTTGCGACGGTACGGCGCCAATTTTTCATATGAATATACCTTCACTGTAAAAAAAATATTATGTGTATATTTCTTAACCCTTTTTTTTCTTTCGATACTATAATATTATATAACTTACCAGTTACACTTAAAATATTTTTAGAAAGTCCCGTCATATTACCTCCTTATTGGTGACAGGACCGGTTCATTTTTCGCCTAGAGAATCAAATTGCGATTTAGTAGGGATGGTGTTAGCGTTATAGTAGTTTCTAATTTGACAATCAATAAGCGCAATGCTTCTATATGAACTAGCTGATCGTCCCGGCCTCGCACGGTAGAAAAAAAGTTTTGGATAGAATTTGCGTAAAATCCGACGTCGGGGAAGGAGTAACTATGACAAATTTCAAGTCAATCGGACGGACAGCTTAGGAGATCTCGTTATTTTGATTTGACGTTTAAAAAACGAAAATACAAACTTAACAATCTTAGTATATAGATGTACTTAACATCAATCAATCAATCAACAGCCAATCGTTGTCCACTGCTGAACATAGGCCTCTCCCAAGGTGCGCCAAAGCTCCCTGTCCTCCGCCTTCCGCATCCAGTTGGTGCCCGCCACTTTCTTAAGGTCGTCGGTCCACCTGGCTGGAGGGCGCCCTACGCTGCGCTTGCCGATTCGCGGTCTCCACTCTAGGACTCGTCTGCTCCAACGGCCATCGGTCCTACGACATACGTGACCAGCCCACTGCCACTTCAGCCTGCTAATTTTGCAAGCTATGTCGGTGACTCCGGTTCTTTTCCGGATAATCTCATTTCTGATCTTATCCTTCAAAGATACTCCGAGCATAGCTCGCTCCATAGCACGCTGAGCGACTTTGAATTTGTGGACTAGTCCCGCAGTTAGTGTCCACGTTTCGGCATCGTATGTCATGGCAGGTAAGACGGATTGGTTGAAGACTTTCGTCTTCAAACATTGCGGTATAGACGACTTGAGGACTTGACGAAGGTTGCCAAATGCTGCCCATCCCAAGCGAATTCTTCGATCGGCTTCCTTCTCGAAGTTGTTCCTACCGACTTGTATTATCTGTCCTAGGTAGGTATATTCACTAACAACTTCGAGAGGTTTCCCCTCGACGTATATCGGTCCCGGCACGACATGCCTATTGAACATGACCTTGGTCTTGTCCAAGTTTATACCGAGACCGACACACCGGGAAGACTCGCCTAGGCTACGCAGCATTTCGGTGAGTTGTTCCAGCGATTCTGCTATGATGACGATATCGTCGGCAAATCGAAGGTGTGAGATGTACTCGCCGTTTACATTGACTCCAGACCCAGTCCAATCCAGAGTCTTGAAAACGTCTTCCAACGCGTTGGTGAACAGTTTCGGGGATATTACATCCCCCTGTCTCACCCCTCTGCGCAGTTGGATCGCCTTCGTCCTACAGTCCTGGATGTGGACAGTCATTGTAGTGGCGTTGTACAGACATCTCAGTACCTCGATATATCTCCAATCGATATGACATCTCTGCAATGAGTCGAGCACTGCCCAGGTTTCGATGGAGTCGAAGGCTTTCTCGTAGTCCACAAATGCCATACATAGCGGCTGATTGTACTCTTCGGTCTTCTGCACAATCTGCCGAACAGTATGGATGTGGTCCACGGTGCTGTAACCTGATCGAAAGCCGGCTTGCTCTGGGGGCTGGAGTCAAGTCGTCTGGCGAGACGGTTCGTGACGACTCTTGAGAACAGCTTATACACGTGACTCAGGAGGGAGATTGGTCTGTAGTTTTTCAAGAGGGTTTTATCACCTTTCTTGAAAAACAGTACCACCTCACTCCCGCTCCACGTTTACGGGGTCTTGCCATGTTGGATGACGGAATTAAAGAGGCTTGCTAGCTCTTTCAGGACCGGAGTCCCGCCTGCCTTAAGCAACTCTGTTGTGATTCCGTCATCTCCCGGAGCTTTGTTGTTTTTAAGCTGTTCTAGAGCCGCCCTAATCTCTCCTTGGTCAACGACCGGGAGCTCCTCGGAGTAATGGCGCATAAGAGGGGCGCGCTGGTCATCAATACTGATTCCCACGGGTTTATCCGATCTTGAAGAGAACAACTGCCCATAAAACCTCTCTACTTCTCCGACAATCTCAGGCCTAGAGGTAACGACCCCACCATTTTCAGTTTTAAGTTTTGTCAGACGCGGCCTCCCAAACTTGCGAGCGAACACTTTCGATCCCCGATTTTGCTCAATCGCAGCCTTGATGGCACGGGTATTGCAGCGTCGGAGATCGCGTCGCGTCAGCGTTTTTATTATTCGATTTAAGGCCATATCTGACAAAAACGATGGTAGTTCTCGTCGTTTTCTCATGAGCTCGAGTGTCTCAGCAGAGAGTTTTGGTGCGTTGTCTCTTCTCTGTGGCGGAAAACACTTGCGGGATGTGTTTTGCAGTATTTTGACCAGCGTGTCGGTTTTCTCATCAATGCTGCTTATGGTTTCCAACGCAGTGAATTGATTTTGAAGTTCCATTTGGAACTTTTCGGAACCTTGAGCAGCTTGGAGCATGGTAGGTCGGAGAGTAGACCTCATCATTCTCGATCTTTCGGCTTTTAAGTTGATATTTAGAGTGCCTCGAACCAAGCGGTGATCACTTCCGGTATTAAACCTGTTGATCACTGAAACATCTCTAAATATGTGCCTTTTATTCGAAATGATAAAGTCTATCTCGTTCCTTGTCACGTTATCGGGGCTTCGCCAGGTCCACCTCCTCTGAGGCTTCTTTTGAAAGAAAGAATTCATCAAAAAAAGCCCCTGCGCTTCGAGAAAGTTTACCAGCATTTGCCCCCTGTGATTTCTGCAGCCCAAGCCGTAAGGTCCGACTTTCGATTCACCGCTATCCTGTACTCCCACTTTAGCATTAAAGTCTCCCATAACAACATTGTAGTGGGCCTTCGAGGTGTCGTTGAGGGCCTTTGCGATGTCCTCGTACATCGCTTCGACCACATCATCAGAGTATGTCGAAGTTGGCGCATATACCTGTACGACCTTCAGGGAGTACCTGTCGGAAAGTTTTAGGACAAGGTACGCTACCCGGTTCGACACACTACTGATTTCCACAATGCTGCTAATGAGATCCTTTTTGACTAGAAAACCGACACCACCCTGGGAGAGGTTATCACCTTTGCGGAAGTAGAGTAAGTTACCGGACTCTAGAGTTATCGTGTCCTCCCCCTGTCTTCGGACTTCAGATAACCCCAGTATATGCCAGTTTATATGACTTAACTCTACTTCTAATTCGGCGAGGTGATGGTCCAGCCTCATCGAGCGTCCATTATACGTTGCCATGTTCAGTCGTTTTATACGGTAGCCTGCCGTGAACCGGTGATTCTTAGCACCCCCTGCCCTGCCGATACCGCGACCGCTACCTTGGTCGGGCCTAGCGGGCTTGCCGGTAACTGGGGGCCTTTTTTTGGGCGCATCTGCCATTAATGGAGGGGTTTTCCCATACTCGCCGCGCTGGGCAGGCGTGCGCAGTAGGGGGGTAAGATGTTTATGGGAGGGGGGACGCTGCTGCCCATCCCCCCTTTTCCCCGTCCCTCAGTCGCCTCTTACGACACCCACGGGATGAGATTGGGGGAGTACTATTCTAAGCCGGTACTCCACGGCAAACGGTACTTAACATATGTATATATTATTATTGTTATTTATGTTTAAAATAATAATAATAAACTGTAAAAAAATTTAAAATACGAAACAAAACTTGCACATAAATAGAGTGTGGCAAGACATCGGTCAGTTTAAATATATTTAACGTGTTTTAGTGTTTTCCGTTATTTCTGCCAGGTCACAATTTAGACAGAATCAAAAATCATACTCGTATATACATATATTGTTACCAATATATAATTTGGATGAATATTCATTTTTGAGAACAAGTACACAATTAACTCTGAAGTAACAGAATGTTGCCATTTCGCTAAACTATAATAATGTTAGTCAAAATCAAAGTTATTTCAAGCAAATGTTCGACGGTTACTCAATCAATATTCGAGTGTTGAGTTCCAAATCGCTTTGTTATTAACCGGTCTGTTCGCTGCCCAGCTGTGTAGTTCTGTTGATCGCATTGAACAAATCTGTACGAGCGGGAACAATATTTACGATTTTCATCTTTATTAATAGTTAAAGAGTTGTTGTAATACAATTTGTTTATCTTTATTTGCCATAGAAAAAAATATTTAAATCGTTAAATGTAATTTAATTAAGCCGAGATGGCCCAGTGGTAAGAACATGTGAATCTTAACCGATGATCGTGGGTTCAAACCCGGGCAAGCACCACTGAATTTTCATGTGCTTAATTTGTGATTATAATTCATCTCGTGCTTTACGGTGAAGGAAAACATCGTGAGGAAACCTGCATGTGTCTAATTTCACTGAAATTCTGCCACATGTGTATTCCACCAACCCGCATTGGAGCAGCGTGGTGGAATAAGCTCCAAACCTTCTCCTCAAAAAGAGGAGAGGAGGCCTTTAGCCCAGCAGTGGGACATTCACAGGCTGTTACATCATCATCAATTTAATTAAATAATACTGATTTTATAAACGAAAGTTTATGAGGGTGAATGGATGGATCTTTGTTACTCTTTCACGCAAAAATTATTGAACGGATTTCAATGATATTTGGAATAGAGATAGCTTTTATCCTTTATTATTTTTTAATAAATAAAAAAACGCTGAATTTTTTCTCCGATTCTTCTCAGGGCTGGGTGTTTCTATTTCGAAAAGGTTTTACAAGTGTAATAATAATAATATCCTCCGTACCCGATTTCGGCCACGGTGGCCAATCTCAAGAGAGATTAGCAAACTGCACAGGACATATTGTACAAGTGTGCGCCCAAACACAGGTGCGCTCTCTATTATATTAAGTAAGTGTAATGCTTCTATGTTGAGTAAAGAATTTTGATTTTGAGTAAAGTATATTTAATTGGATTGGATACATCGCAAGTTAACGATCCAAATTACAAAATATTTATAGCAGTTTTATGTAACAGAAAAAGTTAAAAATTTGTGTAATATTTATTTTCATAAAGATTTAAACTGTATGTGAAATGCCTTAGTTAAAAGTAATTTATTGTTTATTTTAAGTAAGTGTTTACGTATAAAATGGTCACTGTAACTTATAAATATAAAAATCTCAAACTTTACAATTAAATACATGTATTTTATTATCTCTTATGATTTAATTAGTATAACTCATGTTATATAACAATTAGAGTCCAAAAAATCAAAATGTACATACTTTTATTGATTTTAATATTAATATATTATACACTAAAACTTACTTAAATTTTGCTGAAAACTGAATTAAAATCCATATAATTTAAACTATATCGTGTATCTTGTGTAAATAAAAATATAGACACAAAAAACGGCTTTGCTAGACTAATAAATAAAGCACATTATTGTATTAGTTATGTATTATATTTCATATAAGTCTCGAAATCACGAATAATTTTTTTGAAAGCATTCTGGATATAATAAAGAGCGCTAACGAGCTACACCACCTCAGCTCAGTAAAAAGCTATGAAACCACGGAATTCCGCCTATTCTGTATGTAACAATAGGCGAACAAGTTATTTATTTCTCTGACATAAAAAAAAACATGTGAATTAACGCAACGCAACCCACAATTGCATTGTACTCGTGTATTTTAAAAATTCTTTAAGAAACATATTGCATTTTTTTATTTTTATAAATATTTTATTTTAAATCGTCAACGATATTTTTACGAAATTTATACATATTGTGTAGAAAATAGTTTTAAAAAATTATAAAATTCTTATCTAACGACTAGTTGAGTCTTTTAATTAAATAAAATAATTATTTATTATATAACAATCTTCCGCTCGCTACTTCTCCCGAGTATCTAATAGGGTTCGTCCAGTGGTCAAAATTAGATTTATCATTATTGAAAATTTAAGTGAAACTTATATGAATTTGCATGTTTCGAAACTTGATATTAATGTGTAAATATCTTAGCGCTCGGTACACGGTAGGGGCTTACTAAGATTTCGAGCGTCAGATGACGTCAGCGTCCACATTTGTCTTTGCCTGTTTAGCTATATAGATGTAGATATTTTGTAATATCTCTAAAACGAATTACCGAAATTGTATAAACTTAATGGCATTTTAATTAACAGCATACGCTGAATACAAATGAATATGTAATTTATTTTGATAAGGATTAACACTGCGTGACATAAATATTGAAATAAAGTTACTGTTTATTGTTTATAATTTTTTGCAACACTGAACGAATTATATTATAAACTGTCACATCCTTTTAATTTTATTTATAATTAATTAAATAATTTTATAATTATTATTGTGTCAGTGACAGTCTTTCACGCTATCGGAAGAATACATATAATCATTTTATTAGTACGTTTAAATACTAATGTAATGATTTATTACCTCTCAACTGATAAAAAAAATATTAACCTTCCGTTACATCGCCTATAATCTACCTTGAGAACTAATAGGTTATGTCCCGTGTGTCTGTAGTTACACTGACTCACTCACCCTTTAAACCGTAACACAATATTTTTGGCGGTAGAATATATAAAGTGGTACCTACCCAAACAAATTCACAAAGCCCTCCCACCAAGTAAACATTGTATTGTTAGAAAAATATTTCGAATTAGTTTCATACGAATTGTCTACCGTTCGATTCATATCATCGTTGTTGAAATGCAAACATTTCTAAATATTTCCATTTTGTTTATGCACCACAAGACAAGAAAGCAATTCGTTTGTATAATATATATATTACAAAAATCAAATAAAGCTATTATTTTTAAAATTTTTTGTAACTAATTAATTTTTTGTAACCATTTAATTTTCATTAAAAAAATACTGTTATTCCAAAAATTAAGGGAGGGCAGACTCGCATACGGGTCATCTGTTAATAAGTCGCTGCCCATAGACACTAGTCAGTACCAGTTTCTTACAGTTAAAAATATTAACAATTCCTTACATCGTTACGGAACCACCCACAACATAGTCGATATGCTTTTTTTCTTAAAAAAAAAATTTCTACAGAGCTTAGTAAATCTCATAATAATGTATAACTATAATCACTACTACTAATAAACTGGTGGTAGGGCTTTGTGCAAGCTCGTCTGGGTAGGTACCACCCACTCATCAGATATTCTACCGCAAAACAGCAATACTTGATATTGTTGTGTTCCGGTTTGAAGGGTGAGTGAGCCAGTGTAATTACAGGCACAAGGGACATAAAATCTTAGTTCCCAAGGTTGGTGGCGCATTGGCTATAAGCGATGGTTGACATTTCTTAGAATGCCAATGTCTAAGGGCGTTTGGTGACCACTTACCATCAGGTTGCCCATATGCTCGTCCACCTTCCTATTCTATAAAAAAAAAAAATAATAACATAAAAAGATATTTAATGTACAAAGCCCTACACATGAATATAATAAAATGTATCCTACGTAATGCTATCATATGACAACAAAAATAGTACTTTATTTAATTTCGCAGGTGAAGCTGGTATCTAGCGAGACACGCCGACAGCTGAAATGACTTTACATAAGCTAATCCACACGGGAATAATGTTTTTACTCTATTTTCGCTTGTTTGTGTTCATTCCCGCGAACAATGCGCAAGGACAAATGTATACGACGGGGATTTACAATATTTTCTGTGGTTTCCTTGAAATCGCTTTATGTCAATCGCTTTTGTTTTTAATATTTCACATACTAACGCTATTTGCCTTACGTTTGTGTATTACTTAACGAAATACGTTAAACATTGACGGCCTTGCTTATAAGCATTGTTAAGCGTGATTAGTAAAACAATGCTGCGTCTCCTGCTTGTCCACTCCATAAAGACAGAAAGAACAAAATCATCGCTTAACAGAACAGCTGCTAAGCCACGTTTATAATATAGAAATATATATTATTTAATTATTTTTTTCTTTTTTATGTTATTATTTAAAAGGAATATTTTATTTAATTAAATTAATTTTAAAAATCATCGGAGTCAATTGAATACTCACTAAGCCACAGCATCAGTGAATTAGCGTGGAATTAGTCAAAATCTTCTCCTTAAGAAAAGGTTTTTGCATATTTGTAAGACATTTACAGCAGTTCTGTTGTCTACATACTCGTACATATATTTCATAATTGTTTTCACTTTAGAAAATATTTCTTAACTCTTCATTTTATATTACGTATAGTTTCTCTAGTAATACACGTTTTTATATCCCAAAGACCGTGCATCGTCGCTTCGTGTCCATTGTGCCTTTATATCGTGAGTGATATATTGCATCACGTTTACATTGTAAGACCTTCTACATCATACTTTGCGCCAAGTGATTTAAAATTTACGACAAAATTACTTTTTTAATTGAATTTTGTATTTGAATCTTAAATAAATTATTTATTACAAGTAATTAATAACGTGACAAGCTTATTTGCTACTTTATATTTATTTAATATTATAGTTTGGCAAAGAGAACAACGATTTTATGTTATCATTTTTAATTCCAAAATCACATACAGACCGCGAACCACATACCACGTGGAATATCAAAAAGTGATATGCAACATTATTTATATATGACATTTATATGACACTAAATATATTGCATAACTGCAAATTGAAACATTGAATAAGTCGACGACACGACTCTAGGACGACGTAAGGATCGAACCTGCGACTTGTTACATCGCTAGGCAACGCAAAACCATTGCACTATTGAAGCTTAAATATTGATAGCCGGAAAGGCAGTCTAATGGTAAATCCGTCACCATCCCTCATAAATATCTTTGCAAAGTAGAAACCATTCCTAAGATAATCAACTATTGTTAATAACCCTTCAAACCAATATCAACAAGATTCATATTCAAGATTGCCAGGAGAATAAATGGTAATACGACTTGAAATCTTACCACTAATAAAAACCTAACAGTTATTATGTATATTCAATCTTATATTTATCAATTTAAATTCTAAACAAGGACAACTTACAACTAAAACCAAATAATTAATATTTCTATTCAATCTCCCACGAGTAAAGCCTTCTGTTATCTCAAACAATCTCTAACAAGATGGATATCAAGACGAAACAATGCAGATATTGATTAGAACTGTGTCCGAACTTGTTGCCATTACATGTTACGTCACGATGTTATATTCACCGCTAATCAAGAGTATTTTTTATAAAACAAATTTTATTTAAGAAAGATGGACTAGCGTACAAACTATAATGTTAGTTCTCGTCTTCACGCATAAATTCTGTCTTTGTAAGATATTTAACCAAGAAAGGGTTATTAATTGCTTGTTATATTGTACTTGTGATTATACTAGCTTACTAACCATTTAAAAAAAAGAGATGGCCCAGTGGTAAGAACGCGTTAGCAACCTTAACTTAACTTAACCGATGATCGTGGTTTCAAGCCCGGGCAAGCACCACTGCATTTTCATGTGCTTAATTTGTGATTATAATTCATTTCGCGCTTTACGGTGAAGGAAAACATCGTGAGGAAACCTGCATGTGTCTAATTTCACTGAATTTCTGCCACATGTGTGTTCCACCAACCCACACTGGAGCAGCGTGGTGGAGTAAGCTCCAAACCTTCTCCTCTAAAAGGGAGAGGAGGCCTTCATCCCAGCATTGGGACATTCACAGGCTGCTACGGACTAACCATTTAAATATTTATGTTTTACAGTAGAATACTGACGATTAAGAGTCAACTATCTAGATTAACTGGAACTTTTGAGAAACGTCGTTGTTTCAAGCGGATGAGATACGAATTTTATTTACTAGTATAAATAAATAGTAATTATTAACAGATTTTCTTACAAACGTTGTCTAGCGGGTGTTAAAAGCTGTTTTTTCCTGACATTATTGATTTGAGATTATAAACAAAGACACAACATTGTTTAAATAATAATTTAAACAATATTTGAACTACCCATCTCTATTAGTTTAATCTCAGAACACCCGCGGTAGCTTGTAAGATATTATAAGCTATTGATAAGGCCGACTATACATCTATTTTTTTCTATTTTCCTACACAAGTAACGATATATATATCTACTTATTTAATATTCCATTGTTAGTGTATACGTATAATTCGAACAATTGACTAACTGATCACGTAGGCAGGTCAGCACCGGTGCGACTTGTGCATTAATTCAATCACCTTTGAGGGAGCTCAAAGGGTTCATGTCTTGCAAGTATCAAGATTGATTAAAACAAAGCAACCAATTTCATATCGCATTCATGAGCAATTATGACAAACAAAACAAATCAATGTGTTCAAGTCTACGGGCCAGTGCCGTCTTGTGCCAGTCAGTAATTCAATCAGGCAGGGTGCTCCCAGCGGACGCCGCGGCGTAAGTGCATGCTCAGTTATGTAAATTTTGATACTCAACCAACTTTCAAATTAAATTCAATAAACATACTAACCAAAATGTTTCACGACAAGAATTTGCTTTGGTCTAACATAACTTAGTATAAACTTAGTATAAATTATAAGAGTTTTAAAAGGATAATCCCACTCCTAATACTGAAAAATTGTATGGCCTTTTATTTCGCTTATTATTTTAAATAAGCCATACTGTTTTATATTTATTTAGTTATCTGAGAGTTTCAAATTGTAAATAAAGTATTGCGAACATTAAATCTTAACCAAGAGTTGTGGATTCAAATCCGGGTTAGCATCGCTGAGTTTTCATATACTCCATTTGTTTTTAATTTACCTCATGCTCAACGTTGAAAGAAAACATCGTGAGGAAACTAACGGTGACAGAAAAAGGAATTAGGGAACTTACATTCCTGCCATAAGTATGCACAAGCCCACGGTGAAGCAACATGCTGTAATAATCTCTAAGCCTTCTACTAGAGGCTATGACCTTCTTCCATTTACAGTACTTACATTTTGTATTTCATGTTATTACGAAAAAACTTTTTAGTACACAGTTTGGGATGAACAGATTGCCTTCAGATCCAGGTTGTTTTAAATACAATAAATACGAGTATATATGTATATTGTTCCGAACCGGAATAAACTTCTAATTAATTTCTTGTTTTTTTTTTTTTATAATACAACACAATTTTTAGAAACAAGATTTTTTTTTGTGAATCAGTATGAATACATTCTTCATATATCATATAGAGGAAACTGTATAAAAACATTTCTATGGGTTAAAAGATTTTGACCTTGACTTTGAAAAAAACAAATCACTGCTACGAACGCAAGAATCAGTTGCCTAAGGACTTTTTATATAACCTTATTTTATTTTTATTTTTTTATAGTATAGGTAGGCGGACGAGCAAATGGGCCACCTGATGGTAAATGGTCACCAACGCCCATAGGCAACATTGACTTTGTAACAAGCCCTACCATCAGTGAAGTGTTATACAAACAAATATTATCTCAATCTCAAGGGTCACAATATATTTAACACGTTTTGTTTTGTTTTCTACGTTTATGTACAATATGATCAATTTTAGCAAAACATTGTTTTTTGGTTCAAGTCTGTTTAGTATTTCTATTTAACTAATGAGCTAAACAATAGTCCAACTTTGCCAACGCGGTAGCGAAACTGGTTTAATATTCAGCTCCAAATTTTGGCACACACAGTAATAAGTAAGGTAGGAGCTGCTAAAAAGCAGGTATCATTTTATTATATATATATTATATAAGAACATCTTATTATATAATAATAATAATAATAAAATCATTTATTTCGACCAAACAAGGAGCATATATACAAGACAATAAATAATAAAAAGACAAAAACTACAATAATAATATTTTACATATTATAAATTAGATTAAATGAATTCGAACTAAATCATAATACCAAATTAAATTAAATAAATTTGAATTAAATCAAATCAATTCAAATGAATCAAAAAGCAAATCAATCACAATAAATAATATTAAATTAAATCACATTAAATTAAATTATATACTTGAGATGAAAAAGCCGAGATGGCCCAGTGGTAAGAACGCGTGAATCTTAACCGATGATCGTGGGTTCAAACCCGGGCAAGTACCACTGAATTTTCATGTGCTTAATTTGTGTTTATAATTCATCTCGTGCTTAACGGTGAAGGAAAACATCGTGAGGAAACCTGCATGTGTCTAATTTCATTGAAATTCTGCCACATGTGCATTCTACCAACCCGCATTGGAGCAGCGTGGTGGAATAAGCTGCAAACCTTCTCCTCAAAAGGGAGAGGAGGCCTTAGCCCAGCAGTGGGACATTAACAGGCTGTTACTGTTACTGTACTTGAGATGGTCTAAAGGTACACGTAAATATTAACCAGTGCTTGTGGGTTCAAACCCAAGCATACACAACTGAATATTCATGTGCGTAATTTCCGTTTATAATCAAATCAAATAAGAAGTTATCTCATGGGATTAAAATAAAGCGTGTGTCGCCAACCTGCATTAATGCAGAGTGGTAGATTAAAACTTCACCTCAAAAATGCAGAAAGCTTTAGCCAGCATTATCACAGATATAAGCTTGTTCTTTACTTTCCTTTTACCTTATCTTATAATATTAAATAAAAAAAATCTTGTATATGTTATGCATTTCGGATACGGCTCTAACGATTTGGCGTAAATTTTATATTCAAATAAGGTTTTACTGTATAAGTTTATCTATATAGGTATCTTGAAAAAATGACACTTTTCACAAAAAATAACATTACTACTTGGAGCCGAGCTCGGTCGCCTAGGTACTTATATTAATACTGGTTAGAATATAAAGACTTAATAAAAAGTTATATTAATTTTGAAATATCTATTAAAAACGACAATATTTGGAAAATCTATAATACCACTACGTCCAAAGTTGTTATAAAATTTTATGTTACGACCTGCTTCCTGCTACACTGAGTTACCCGACACTATTATATCGGAATTCCTCTGAACAGGTAACTTCGTAAACAATAATATTCAAGTTTTCGTACATAATGTTTGGACTATGTTCCGTTCTATGGCCGAAAAAAAATTTACCGTTATTATTATTACTAAAACTAATCGATAAACTAATTTTATATAATCATTAATCGAGATTAATTTGTTGATAAAATTCATTTTCTCAAAATACATTATAATTTTAACGTTATTTGTGACATGGGTTTCTAATGACAATATATTACTTTTAAGAGCTTACATAAAATATTCTCAATATCTTATTATAATTATATTATTCTCACCGATAAGAAGTTTACAATAAATAATTTATATTAGGCATCGTGATACCGTAATTTCAGGAGTAGATTTAGATTCGAAACACCAGTGAAACTCTCATTTGTCATCCCTTACAGTAAAACTCAGCTCCGCAGCATACGCGGTTAGGAAAGTTAGACAACTGACATTGATAGTGCTCGATTAGTGTGTTTTGGTTATTTACATACCACATTCTCGTGGTATATATGTAAGAATATATATATATATATATATATATATATATATATATATATATATATATATATAAGTATATATATACTTATACAAAGATAAGTAGTAAGTATACAGATGCTGCTTATTTTCTTTAAAAAAAACTATAAAGCTTATATTATTTATAAAGGAGTCTGACGTTTCTTTAAGGCAGTAGATATATTTAATATTTATACTTCTGGATTAGTTTATTTCGATTATTTATATGGTACCTTTTCATGGTTTTTGTTTTAGTAAAAGTGAATCAATAGAAATATTGTATTGATTCGTCAAATAATATATTTTTAGCTATTCATATTTAAATCTCAGGATGTTTTAAATGATATTGTTATATTAAACAACGTCCTCCCGCCAAGCCTGTCTGTCTATGTCAGAAAGGGATACAGGGAACCTAACATCTGTTAGAGTCAGGTGTTCCCCTCCATCACATGCTGGCATAGCCGCAGGTAAAAACATTACATAAATATACAACACAAAGTTTTCGCTTCGTAAAGTCGATGCATCCCCCCTGGGTGATATTCGTTCCTGTAATAAAGTCTCCCGTGTATTTTTACATTTGTTACTTAAATGATTTAGAGTTTATATATAAAAAAATATAGTAACATACATTATTTAAAAAAAAATAAACATAACCACATATAAATATAATCTGCTATTTCTGTGAGTCAGTGTTCATATCGAAATTGATTTGCCTTACCTTACATAATTTAAGAGTGACTAAAAATAAATAATTAGGTATTATAAGGATTTGCTTTACAACAATTTAATATATTGTTCTAATAACTTTACTTAATTAGTTACTTAAAAAATACTTTTTGTTTTTATTATAGTTTTAGTTTTTATAGTCACTTAATTTAATGCCCATAGACATTGGCATTGAAAGAAATGTATACCATCGCTTATTTGGCCAAACCAACCTTGGGAACTGAGATGTTATGTCCCTTGTGCCTGTAATTACACTGGCTCACTCACCCTTAAAACCGGAACACAACAACACCGAGCACTGTTGTTTTGCGGTAGAATATCTGATGAGTGGGTGGTACCTACCCAGATGAGCTTGTACACATACCACCAGTAAAATACTTTTAAGTTTACAGTTAATGACATATATTTAGCACATGCAGGCTTATGTTATAATCGGTTATATGTTACTTTATAAAAAAATATCTGATTTAATACAATGTGTTTCATTTTTTTTATATTTATGAATGAATATATGATCAATTAAAATTGTGCTGCTCAAAATATGAAAGACAGCATTCTTGAACTTGTTTAACATCTTCTTAATACTTCACCTACCCAGGCGGGCTTGTACAATATCAGTAAACCTTGTCCAAGTTCATCTGGGTTGGTATCACACGGTAATCAGTATTTTAACGCCAAATATCAATAATTTATACAGATATTCTGATTAAAACGGTGAGTTAGCCATTTTAATTAAACGCAGAACATGGGATGGTATGTTCCTTGTGTGTCCCCAACATAACAGCTTGTCTTCTTTCGTAAAACAGAAATTTAGTTTAAATTTTATTGAAATAAAATACATCTAAACGTTTTATCTTAAAGAGTAAAGCGATAATAACCAATTAGATACACTCGTGCAATGATTTTTAAGAAAGTGTATAATCAGGAAATGCCAAAAGGCATCTTGCCAGGATCCTGTAACGATAAATCTTTCAGAACTCCCAATGAATAGGACGACTTGCGCGAATTATTAACGCCCCATTAGTTTCAACCAAACGTCTTTTACATCGGAGCCTCACTACGTCGTTGTAACTTAATACGTTGGCACGTAATTTAAAATCTCTTTTAACTATTTAATCACTTCATTGTGTATGTGTTTAAGATATTCAGAAGTATAATAGGTCTATAATTTAGCCCTAGAATAAAGAATAGGCACCACATAAATACTAAATTTACGTGGTGCCTATTCTTTTCCTCCCTGTCTTACTATCTGTTCTTAGAGAAGATACTTTCAATTACAACTGTATTTTCAACAAATTCCATTAATCAAGTTTGCTAAAATTTTTCACACACTACTTATGCTGATTACAATACAATAAATGATAAATAATTACACTAAATTTTTAAAGAAGAATTTAAAATCTGACACTTTTTTTATTATGTAGCCATTTTCTACTTGTATATGAGCTAATAATCAAAACACCTGTTTAATGTCGTGGAAATAATTTTACCATCTTGTACTCTTTCCATAAATGAAACTGAATATATAAAATCTAGTAAAGAAGTCCAATATATTTTAAGTCAGGTCCGGTTGCACGCTTGCTAATTTATTTTATTTTATGAATTTTAATTTATAAGCAGACATTCCAAATAAAATTATTGGTATGTGGTCATTCTCGCCAAAAAAAATCTGGAATATTGACCGTTGATTTATTAAACTTAAATTAATGTAGTGAAGAGTAACGCCTTATCGAATGTTTCGATTTCGATTAGATTTTATACAACATACTTAAATACTAATAAACTTAACAGTTCAATGTTTCAAGAATAAGAGTTGTCTGCTAAAACTGGCGTCTATTCCGAGAGTCGAACGAGGTCTAATGGCCCGTTAATAACTCCTGCCAGTCGCGATGTTAGCAACCTTCGCCACGAATTATTGCTTGCTTACTGCCTAACTGCTAAGAACCGTTCCTACTTTCACTGACTCTAAGTGTAACAACGTGAAATTCTCACCTTATTTATGTTTGAAGTTAAGTAAATCGTTTTTTTTTTTTTTGAAAATTAGTTTAGTAATTATAATGTTGTTCATATATAAGTCGAGATGGCCTAGTGGTTAGAACGCGTGAATCTTAACCGATGATCGTGGGTTCAAACCCGGGCAAGCACCACTGAATTTTCATGTGCTTATAATTCATCTCGTGCTTGACGGTGAAGGAAAACATCGTGAGGAAACCTGCATGTGTCTAATTTCATTGAAATTCTGTCACATGTGTATACTACCAACCCGCATTGGAACAGCGTGGTAGAATAAGCTCCAAACCTTCTCCTCAAAACGGAAAGGAGGCCTTAGCCCAGCAGTGGGACATTAACAGGCTGTTACTGTTACTGTTCATAATTTAATATAATAACTAATATCATATATACATTAATACGATTTCAAGCATTTCTAAAACGACAGGATAAAAATGTGATGATGTTTAAATTAAAGTGTTTTGATTTAATGACAATCGAAACGCCGTCTGAAATATCCGTATATAAAGCATGCTTATAAGCATACACAGTTGGCTACTAGATTGTTGCTAATTTACACATTTACATTCGCTCAAAGTCGGACTCAGTATTATTATTTTTCAGCTTAATTTTTTTTAGCGGTCCTGAGATACATAATATGATCAATATTTGATACCAAAAATTAATACATACTTGCAGAAGAAATTAAATTTAAAATACGTCATCAAAACTAAAAGGAACAGTATAATTAAAACTACTTTTTCAGTATGAAAGATTTCATTTAAATTTTAAATATTTTTTCAAAGTATAGCTGACTTTATTTATTATAACTATCGTCAATTTATGTTCATTTAAATAAAACAATTTCATAGTTACTTTATGTTTTAATGTAAACAAATCTTTAAGCAGCATGCTCGCAAATAATACGACACAAAATAATATAGGGGATTATGCGACTACGCGATAAGCTAATGTGTTTTCCCAAGTATTTTCTTTTTATCCCGACTAATTGTATAGACTATTAAAAGCATCTGTTATAAATATAATTATAATAATAATCGATACTTACAGTATATAATAGGTCTATTAGCAGGCAAAAGAGAAGCGAAAGTAATTATTAGCAACTTGCTATTTTCTATTTGAACCAAAATACTGTGCTTTGTAAATAAAATTCTAATAACATAAAATGACAGTTATATTTACCAAAATAAAATATTGAATCATTCTAATTTCCAATATCTCACATTAAAAACGATTGTATTACACGTAGCTTAACACAAGCACTAATTGTTTCATTTAATAGTTTTTTTTTTATAAAAAAATCGAATTTATTTTGACCAAGTCAATTCCCAGTCTTAATTTTATTGAATGAAACAGCTATTATACGATAACAAATCGTCAGGGATCGTATTATTTCGTACGTAGATTTATCGACACAAACGGACAGGACCCTTTTGTTGGGTTTTACTATAAATCTTTCTCCTATTTAATCCGTTATTAGGATACGAGCGATTGATGTTTGAATGGTTTTTTCCGTAATTACAGTTTAGTTATAAGTTATTACAAATATTTCTGTAATCATTATAAGCCAGCCGATTACATAATATTTTCCAGTTATAGATATTTATTTTATTTAAAACATTTTATGTTTAATTTAGGCCATTAATGTTTTAAATTAATGAATTATTTTTGCAGTGAATCTGAACAAAAGGTCATTTGCTAAGATTTCAATAAAATTTAGTACAACGGTTCTAACGAAAAATGTTTTAACTTATATATTTAGACAAAATAATTAAGATTTATATTGCAGAAGACTTCAAATGTTAAAATGTGTAAATAAAAAATATAAACTCACAAAATGTTTATAAAGTCGTAAAAATAAAAAGGCTTTTATATCATTTCGAAAACGTTTTAGCTTAGTTGAATTTCTGTATTAACTTGATTTTATCTAATATTTATTATATGAATTTAAATAATAAATACGCATGATGTTCCTCTTTTATTAAAATGATAAACATAAATAGATATTGATAATATTTTTCAGCACAGCATCGATTATTTATGATTTTTATGCCTTGTATCCTAAACGCTATTAAATTTTTTATATTCGCACAATCTGTCACAAGTCGGTCCCTTTCCCACGCGTTGCTTCATTTTATGAGTTTCCATCCGTGGTGTACAAAACAACAAAAATTGTGTTTGGGAACTATTTATTTTTTAATCCTAGCAATGCTAAATTTTATTATAAATTCGAAAGTGAGGTTGTTACCCCGTTCACACCGAGGTCGCGAGCGGAAACAGAACCGAGATGTTCCAGTGATCAAAACATATGAATCTTAACCGAATATTGCGGGTACAACCTGGGAAGTACCATTGAGTTTTCATGTACTTGATTTATGTTTTTAATTAATTACGTGCTCAGTGATGAAAAAAAAACATTGTGAGCTAACCTGCGTGTGTCTTTTGAAAAATCATCTTCATGTATTCACTAACCGGCTTAATACAGCGATTACTTTTTAACATTTTAGTTCTTAGATATTATTTATTCAATAAAAAATAGCAAATATTCTAAGTCTTAAAAATCCTAGAATATTTTTCTTTTAAATAGTTTAGTCTTTATTATGAGACCAGTAATACAAACAAGCAACATTACCTGAGGTTAAATGGTCACGTTCCGTTCATTATAATTAAGAGGCATTGACAATAATAGACATTACTAATTATTCTTAATTAGTAGAAGTATTTTGCGACTGTAATTACACTGGCTCACTCACCATTCATACCGAACAGAGTAATACAGTACAGTACACATTGTCACAATTTTCCTAATTGTATTTTAGCAACGTAAAATATTATGTCAAAGACATTTCGTCAAAAGCCAGTGCTAGTAAAAGCTTTTATGTGTGAAACAGTTAATGCTAAATGAAGATATTCATTAATATTTAAACGTACGATACGCAAGGGGGAAAAGGTATGACGTATTTACAATAGAAACTTTTTGAAGCATACTTGCGATACTTATATGTAAATGCTACTACTGAGTGAAATAACCTCTTAAATAGTCGGTTTGGAGCTAATTATATCTGTAAGGAATATTGTCTAACTAATTAAAACTTAGTAATTATCTATGGAATCATCTTAATATCTCCTATTAGATTATTTACATAAAATAGGTAGCTATGGGCTATTTGATGGTCAAGTCACTGCCTATAGACATTGGCATTCTGCTCGTAGTTGTACTGGCTCTCTCACCCTTCAATCTGGAACACAACAAAACAAAGCTATTTGGCAGTAGGATATATGATGAGTGGGTGATATCTTCTTAGAAGGACTTGTACATGCACTACCACAAAGTGATAGTATGAGTATTTTCTGTGCCAGATACTCTAATAGAGATTAATACGTAAATTAAGAGATATACTAAACTAATTTTGATGATAATACAGTACTATAGTGCTCGATTTCAGGTTAGTTACAAATGTGTAAGTAACATGCAGGTTTCTTCACGATATTTTCCCTCATCGAATGACCGCCGAGCACGAGATGAATTATAAACATAAATTGAGAACATACAAAAACAGTAGTTCTGCCCTGTATGAATTCATAATTTTCGGTTAATATTCTCTTGTCTTGTTGGCGGCGGTATCGCGATACTTAAGCGTAATTAAAACTTATAACTTAACTTACTTATATATCTAAGTGAAGACGTGTTAAATATATAAGTAAGAATAATTACTATTACGAAAGTAACTTTTTATGTTTTTGTTGTTATGCATTAATTAAATAATAATAAGCAAACGATATAAAGATAAGATAGCACTAAAGTAAAGTCTATTACTGTGGATTCCACCACGTTTCTCCAATACGGGTAGGTGTATGCACAAGTAGCAATTTCAGTGAAATTAAACACATGCAAGTTTCCTCGCAATATTTTCTTTCACCACTCAGTACGAGACAAACAATAAACAATAATAAAGCAGATGAAAATTCAGTGGTGCTTGCCTGGGTTTGAACCCGTGATGATCGGTTAAAATTCACGCTTCCTAACCACTTTTTTTACGCAGTGGAATCTCTCATACAGTTACCCAGTGCCCATGGGAGTCCCCCACTAAGGCGCCGGGCGCTGGGATATGTGGGATCCTTACCCACTAAAACGACTGCGATCGTGTTGATATAAAGCAACCGCGGCCTCTCCCGTGCTGTGCTCCGCTCGTAGCTCGGCGGAGCTCTCCTTCTAGACCATGATGGTCTGACAGGAGGCTTCAGCACTCCACGCCGATTCCCTGCGGAGCCGACTTGATTGCTCGCAGGGACAGGCCTTGTCCGACTCTCACTCTCCGCACTCCACGTTTGGCACGCCTCCAACGTATGCTAAACGGTGTCTCAACCCGCGCCACATCGCCGTCGATTCGCGTTCGATCTTACACAGGTATTCTCCAAAACGACCGTGACCGGTCATTACCTGCGTAAGTCGGAAGGTGACTCATCGCTTTTGTCTCATCCAGGCTTCGAAGGCTGGTAGGATCGCTCCAACGACGCGTTTGCACGCGTACCTTTCTTCGCAGAGACGGTCGCGCCACGTCACTCAGAGGGGGGGGGGCGCTTTTATTGTTCTGACGGAGGTTGCGGGTCCATAAACGCCAGAATATCCAAGGGTGGAAAGCGCGCTAGGACGGTTGCCGCCTCGTAGGATATCGACGCTTTCTAACCACTAGGCCATCTCAACTGTAATTATATTTAAATTGAATAATCATAAAAATAAATTGTTGTTTTTTTATGTATCTATTAAGTATTTTTCAAACAAAAATATTTTTTTTTTTTTATATTCGCCGGGAGGGCAAATGACTCTACTCCACCTGATGGTAAGTGGTAGTAGAGTCCAAACGCGACGACGGCCAGTACAGACGGGAAAAACGTTCTGCACTAGCCGCCTTCGCCTTGCCGGCCCGCAAGATGCCTCTTCACGCCTCGTTTGAAGGAACCCGGGTTGTAAGAGGAGGGGAACACGTGAGCTGGTAAGGAATTCCATTTTTTGGAAGTGCGACAAAGAAAGGAGTTGCCAAATTTCTTTGTTCGCGATGGAATTGATGTCACAGTTAGGCGGTGATTTAATGAAACAAGCGATTTAGTAGTATAATTATATAATAAGTCACTTACATGTATATTAATTTTGATAATTAAAGATAGTACCTGGAAGAAAAGAAGCGCTGAGTTCGCTTTTTTATCTTTCCTTTCTCGCTTGGACGAGTCTCGTGAGTGGGGAAAAATTATTGCCTCGTAGAAAAACCTGTAGAGTTGGCGAAATCTCAGGAAAAGACAAAACTGTTCGATTAAAGCGCTGAAATAAGCTACATTGAATCCAAACATCAATCGAAGTGCTTTTATAAATTAAATATAAGTATATTTATAAGAAATCTATTTTTTAATACAGTTAACATTCTAATGTCTTTCTTTGATATTTTCACTAAGATTTTTTTTAGTCTGTAAATGAAAAAGTCAGAAATTCAAATTCAACTGGAATTTCATTTCTCCCGAGTATTTGCTCTAACTCGCTGGAGTGACTTGTATATAAAGATTGAAATGTGGCAACGAAAATACTTTTTACGTTAAAATTTGTTATTTTTTATGTTAAGATAAGCAATGAAAATTATTTTTAAATAGCGTAAGTACTTTTTAGCTATAATTGAAAGAGGGAACTTATTGGACCACACTACTCTTATGCGTTAGTTAGTGAGAATAAGAAGGTTTTAACTCGGCAGTGGGACATTTATTGACCACTACTTTACTTTTATTAATAATACCGAAGTGATTAGACACTCAGTACTCAGTCAGCAGCCCTTGGTTTATTAGTACAAAAATAAATAAACGAATATCGTCCAAAAAATATGAAAAAATAGATAAATTATTGCCAAACGTGATAAAAATACAAGTGCACAGATAGATGTTCTATAATATAATATTGTTAACCTAGCGTACACCAATACCTACTTTGTTAAACGTAATCGGGTTTCCACGATACAACCCTCCTTGTGTGGATAACAACGGATTTATTAACAAATTAAAATTAGTTTTTGGTGAATAAGAATTTTGATATTTTTAAGTATAGTAATTTTAACTTTATCGACCACTTTATTTGGAAACGAGTCATCGGCACAATTTCTTCTACCAGATTTGATGTTTCATGAGATGAAATATAAAATTAATTGAAGCACATGCTGACTGGATTTAAACGAGGTTTTCATTCAAAGTTTACATGTTCTATCCACTCTTTTAAAGCAAAGAATATGAATTACCCGATGTACATCTTTCTCATTATTTTAACCATCAATCAGTGTTACTTTCATTTCAGAGAGGCGTCTTTAACCACAATTCTTACGGGCTTGAAATACTATATAATATACATTATTGTATTGACCTCATATCCTTTCGAGAGTTAATATTTGTTACATAATCGGCAAATGCTTGTATTGTTTGAATTAAGAATAAAAAGATACCTACAAATAATGCATGGCAAATATTGAGCCTGCGGGTCTTATATAGATACAGATCAGTGTTTTGATTAAGAAAGTCAATTGAATATTTTTAGTAACTCGTACCCTGTCAGACATCTTCATCACATAAATAATTAAAAAATTAAAGTGTTGAAATGCTTTATCCGCTTTTGGTTTCCTTACCTACCTTATAGATTTTCACCTGCCTGATTGCCTCGTTAGTCTAGTGGCTATATATAAGTCCGCATATCCCGCATAACCCAGTACGGGTTCAAGCCCCAGGTTGATCCAATTAAAAAGTTATTAAGTTTTTCAGTCCCGAAATCAATTCGTCAACAAGTTCGAAATGTGTGTCCGTGTCGCGAAAAGCACGTAAAGCGGTTGATCCTGCTCTTAGACTCTTTCGGGTGAGTGAGGGAACAGAAAGTGCATCTATGTTTGCATTTTGGTTAATTTCTCTTGCGATTAACCACTGTGGCCGAAATCAGTCAAAAGGACATCATCATCAATTACAATAATAATAATAATGTCCTCCAGACCGATTTCGGCCACGGCGGCCAATCTCAAGAGAGATTAACCAACTACGCAGGAGATATTATAGTGCACAAGTGTGTGCACAGGTGTACTCTTTATTCCCGAACTCTCATAATCGGCATGGGGCGGCAATCCGACATGACCGGAAAGCGTTCAGGCGCAGGACTAACGGCTTCACGTGCTTTCCGAGGCACGGGAGAGAACACACTTCGAACTTCCAGACTCCGGGCTGCTACTGTGAATTTTGTGACAGAAAATCCCAATAGCTTTTTATTGGCCAGACCTGGAAATTGAACACAGGACCTCGGGGTTTGCGGCCTTACATCAAGCCACTAGACCAACGAGGCAATCAATTACAATAACATAGCCGCCTATCATGTGATAATAGAAGCTATTCATCTAGACGATTTTTTTAGCGCTTAATTAATTTTAATGGAGAAGTGAGGGTATCTTATTCAAACTTAGATCAAGTTAAACGTTGCATTTTCATATAGAATGTGAAATCTTAGATAATGGCGACATAATAAAAGATATGTGTCTCCCAAGGTATAACTTTCTCGGTTTTGTAGTTCCGGATAATATGCTATGAGTAAATGTGTGAGTGTTTATGTAAATACATATTTACATAAGTATAAATGTAACCACTTATATTTAAGATGTATATATCATATTGTACAACTTGTACATCTATGCCATCATCATTTCCTCTACCCAAAGGTTGCCTGGAAGTGCGATAAGGTCGCCTTTTGTGTCATCATATAATGTTTAACTGTAATTGTTCTATCTTGGTGAGTTTATTATTATTATTATTATTACTATACACAATATACTTGTTTTGATATAGAGCTACATTCCTCTTGTTTTAATCTAAATATATATTACTACTAAAAACATCAATATTCTAAGCTGAAACGTATTGTCATCAATCACTTGATGTCGTTGACGCAAAGAATATATCTAATATGGTTAACTAGCATATAATCCTTAGCATTAAAGCAGAAAGCAAGCCGTAAGTCGTGCGGTGAAGGCTGCTAACAGCGCGACTGGCGGGCATTATTAACGGGCCATTAGACCTCGTTCGACGAGTAGACGCCCCGTCTTAGCAGACAACTGCTCTTATTCTTGAAACGTTTGAATTGCTAAGCCGATAAATGTTTAACTCCAAACTTTAATATTGAACAATTTAAAGTTTACGTTCGAATACTGTTCGATACTTTGGAAATTTTTGCAACATTGTTATAAATTTAAACCGCGATTCTTTTCCGCTTAGAAATGTGATACGACCTACATTAAATATCGCATTTAAAATAATTTAGTTTTTTTTAAATAATTTTAATAAAGCTATGCACATCAAAAGAAAGCAATGGCTTCCTGGCTGGCTCAATATAGTAACAACATTCAAATTTCCCACGGCTGGACAAAACTTTTGTTAAGAGAATTTTTTAAGAAAATTTCATCATCATACCCCACTGTGATTGTCATTAAACATACAGTTGACTTTTAAAAGAAGTTGCTAATAAATACAGCGAAATGTAAGTTTCTAAGTTGTAAATAAGCCAGATAAATATAGACATATGTATATCGAATATATCTATCTATATAAATACCGAAAGTTAATAAAAAATAATTAATATTCAAACAATGAAATTTATACGTCGATGCGTAATCCTTTAAAGTCCATTTCGATAAGTGCTTTAATCGACTGAATTCATCAATTGTTTAAAACGTTACTGACTATCAATAAATATTATATAATATATAAAAATAACGTTCATCGAATCTTCAATTCATTTACGCAAAAAATATATAATTGATAAAGATATATAATATATAATTTTATAATATATAAAAACACTAACATAAAATTGAAAAATAATTACGATGTTTCATTTATTAATCAAATAATGTATTAACAGAATCAGAACTATAAATTTTTGTATAGAAATTATGTAGGTCATCAAAATAATTAGAGGACACTATGTTCGATAAAGTCAAGTCAAGTCAAATACAAAAAACTTAATACTTCCGAGTACACGGTGATTCACATAAGAGTACTTAAAAACTGGAGTTACAAGTTATTTTCATTATAAAGATTTGTTACATAAAAATCTACATGATAACTAATTACTCCAGTTTTTAAGTAATCTTAAATTTAATTAATAAATGAATATCGTTATTTTTTTTTTTCAAATAAACTGAAACTTTAAATGCCAGAATAATTAACAATATGATTCTTATTGCTTCTTCTTACCCCGGCTATAAGAGAGTAATTAAACAATTCATATTTATATTATATTATACATAGTATTCAAGGATGGTTCCAATTACAAGAGGATTAAAAACACGAACAATTTATTACATCTCCAATCGCGTACATATTTGGATCTTGGGATTGAGATCTTGGGATACAGTCCATTAACCAATTTATATGTTTGATGATCATTTTAATAACATAAGTACGAAATCATATCGTAAGCTTAGATGTTTATATCGCAAAAGAGTTGATTTTAAAAATATTACTTAATTTATAATCACCTAATATTATAAAACAAAGTGCCCCCGCGTCTGTATGTCTGTCTGTCTGAACGCGATAAGCTAAAAAACTACAAACAGATTTTGATATGGTTTTCACCAATAAACGGAGTGATTCATGAGAAAGGTACAATGTGTTTTGTGTCAATTGACATATAACGATTGTTGTAGAAGTCGAAAAAATAAACCTTTTCTACTGGGAGCTTTACTGGTGTCCATCACGTAATCCAATAGAATTATATTAGGTCTTTACATATGAAATTAGCGTTTCGTCGTACTGACCACTTTGATCTGAAATATCTCCTCTTTGGTTAGGAATTCCAAATTCAGATTTATAAATTCATTTAGCTGGTACATTTTAGTTTTGAAAACAGTCATTCATTTGTTTTTTCCTCATTAATTTTTTCTTTGGCGTCGCTTATTACCGCACAATGGAAAACATGAAATATCGATATATTTACGATTACGAATTCTACCGTGTCACCAGTGCTGCAGAAACAGCTCGAAGGATTAATGATGTGTACGGCGTTGATGTCGCAAAAGAAAGCACAGTACACGATATTCGATACGAACCCTGGAGACCCAGCCAAATCCTGCCCTAACGAAAATTGACTCAGAAAAAGTTACTCGTGAGTGTTTGGTGGACTAGCGCCGGTGTCGTTTACTACAGCTTTCTAAAATATGGCCAAACGATTACGGAGATATCTTTTGTCAGCAACTGCAAACCATAAAGGAAAAACTAGCTGCTAAACAACCGAGATTGGTCAATCCCTCTAAGCCTCTGCGGCTTCACGATAACGCAAGACACATAACAAACAACCACTAAGTTAGATGAGCTACAATTGGAATGTCTGCGACATCCACCGTACTTCCCGGACATCGCTCCAATAGATTACCATTTTTTCCGGAATTTGGACAACTTCTTCTCAACAAGGAAAAAAAAATCAACTCCGATGCGGCAGCCCAAACTGCCTTCAAACAGTTTATTGATTCTCGACGTTTTTTTAGTAAAGGGATTGATGAACTACCTATGAGATAGCAAAGTGCATAGATAACAACGGTGCATACTTTGATTAATTAAATATATTTTTAAATTCAAATTTAATTAAATTTGACTTCATGTTCCTCCCGTACAAAACGCCAATTTCATATATAAGGACCTAACATTTATAATATTACGATATAAACTTTTTTATGTAGAACCGTATATAGAATAGAAGGACGAGCATATGGGCCAACTGATGGTAAGTGGTCACCAACGCCCATAGACATTGGCATTGTAAGAAATGTTAACCATCGCTTACATCACCAATGCACCACCAACCTTAGGAACTAAGATGTTATGTCTCTTGTGCCTGTAATTACACTGGCTCACTAACCCTTTAAACCGGAACACAAAAATACCAAATACTGCTGTTTTGCGGTAAAAAAATTGTATTTGCAAAATAAATCATGTAAATTGAGAAAAAAAAAACAAATTTCTTCCTTTTGTCCTGAATTTCTGACACCCCTAATAAACGTAGGAAACAAAAAGACCGGACTTTTCTTTTACAGAATTTTAAAATTTGATTTTGATTTATATACTAAGTAAAATAACGTTCAAGTGTCTTGGCTTAGGTGATCCTTCTTCTGTTCACGGTAGCATACTAAAGCGATCCCGTGGCGCTCCTCGTTAAGACGAAAAGGATACCGCTGGTCCTTTAGTGGGTATTCCGATTTTCGGGGCGCACTCGGCGCCTTGGACACCGGCGAGCCCCACATACCCCCCACTGTTCCCGTAGGGAAACGCGTTACGCGTTTTTTCAGCGTTAAAAAACCTTCTTGGGCTTCTATTTCGATTTCATATTATAGAACAAATTATTTCAAACAATATTTAATATTTTGCCTTATCATAAAAGCTCGTGAAAATTTCTGGTGGTAGATCTTTGTGCAAACTCGACTGCGTAGGCACCACCCACTCATCTGATATTCTACCGCAAAACAGCAGCGCTTGTTATCATTGTGTTTTGGTTCAAAGGGTGAGTGATACAATTATAAGTTTAAAAAAACGATAATAAACTGATATAACCATATAAAACACAAAGCCTATTAATTTTTAACAACACTGGAATTCGATAGCTGTCTGTTTAGTAATTTATACGACAAAAGTGTACCCACATCTGTCCAGTTTTATTAAATTTCGCGTTAGAGTATTCCCAAACAAAACAACTATGTTTGTGCATCATAAGTTGGGCAGACCAGAAGTTCAAACAGGATTTCGTATTTAAACTTTTCCCTCCACGTATGGCGTTACAATAAATGGACATTTATTCACGCTGAACGTAATATTGTTAACTACTTTGAGCCCGTGATCGTACTTGGTATTATATTACAAACAAAATTTAAAAAAAAATCTTACCGAGGTTGTTTTGGAATCAATTCCATTACGGTGATACCATTATTCTTATCCTCTTCTTCTCTATATCCTTCTATTTGATGTTCAAGCAATATCCGTGACGAATCACCTATTAAACTAAAAGTTTGAAGGTATGTTCCTTATGATACATAAGTACACACAAAGAAGAGATTTAACGTTATAATCCCACAAAAGGAGGAGAGGAGTCACGGAAATTAATTTACAAGGGAGAGAATAGGTGGTACAAATAGAATAATAAGGTAACATGTTCGCTTAAAGTATAACTTAATAATCATTTGCTTGCTTTTCATCTCATTTCTTTTAACTCGGTACACTGTAAAAATACATGAAATAAGAATTTTACAGATTTACAGCAAACTGCCTAACCGCCAATCCTCGTTCTATATGCGGTTAGATTATTTTCCCGTGACCAAATTGTAAATTGGTACTGGAACTCAATACATAGATGACGGTTAACAATGGTTCGCATGCCATCCCCCGAATCGGCAACATATATATAATTAAAAACAAATAAGAATTGTCATCTTTGCGTAAAATCTTTTAAATTAAGTATATAAAGAATATTTTATAAATTAAGTATATTGTTTGATAAATCGTGCAACCGAAAATTCTGCAAATAAAACTAAAATAAGATTTTTAAACGGACATATTCGGTACGTCATTTTATTATTAGTATATAGTAACACACAACTGTACAGAAACTATGCAGGAGTATACCACCTGAGGGTCGCTTTGTGCAACGTACTGTCCGACTAATTAACAAACTAAGTTACGACAACAGCCTAACTTAAAGCAAATGTTCCTTTAATTTACAATGTTATAGACGAAATATTTTTTATTTGCATTCCTAGTTTGCTTTTAAACTTAATTTATATTATTTTAATCGCCAATACGTTCACTACTAGTCTTTTTAAAGAAAAACAATGTTAATGTAAGTAAAATAAAGAATAATAATAGCTTTTTGATTTTTGTTTTTTAATATGTTACCCAAAATTAATTTTCAAAAAATAATTACAAAAATGACGGTCAGAAATAAATGAACCCTATTTTCTTAAAGATGCTTTAAGTGCTACGGAAAAATAATTGATTATCGCTAATCTAAGATGGCTTTAATTTTTTTTTTGTTCATCAAATAAAACTTGATTTTGGAAAACATGTGGTTCCAATCAGACGGAGCCTTGTAAAATACGGCACGAAACATTATAAAACCATTCTAATAGATTTTTACAAGTAAATTTATTTAGAGAAACATTGATTGTATCCCTAGATTATATCGGATTTGACAGATTGACCATTTTTTGTGAGACAAGGGATTGGGACGCAAGGGAAATCTTCGAAAGATGCGCGAGTCCAGAGGAGAACTTTTTTTTATTAACAGTAAGCTTACGGTCGACCTCAATCATAACTATTGGTAAGTATTCTAAAGATCTTATGTAGTCTAAGGTGGAACGCGCTTTCCTAGAATATGCCTATTCGCTCTTACGTTGAAAATACCCATAGGATTTTAATGCTTAGAAAACACAGGATTATGTGTGATTTTTCTGCGACGGCCGTCCTAGATACGGATCGGAGGTTTGTGGGATCGTTTTCACAAATGTACCCACTTCCATTTTCCATGTCTTGCTCTTCTCGTAGTTGAAGCAAGCTCACACAGAGGGCGAGAATATTTTCACGCCCCTACACTCGTCACTTAGCAGTACATGGCTACCTCGGCTACCGTTTTCTAATGTACGCCATAACTTTTAACGCATTTGGAGCTAATAGCGCCTCGAGGATACCTTCGTCCTTTCCGCCAAATAGGATCAGCTTTATCCCGAACTTGCTTCTTCTGCTTCTCACCCGTGTGGGTGTGGGTCTCACAGAAAGAGACTTCGGCCCTACAGACAGATTCCTTGCGAAACCTCGCCAACAATATCATAAAAACTCAAGCGAAGCATCGTCAGTACTTCAGTGAATCTTCGTAATAAAAATATTCATAAATTTAAATTTGTTCATATGTAACCACTGTGGCATTACACGGGCAATCTCAATCACATAACAAGTTAAACCCTTACGGGAACAACCCAATTTAGTTGTGTACAAGTTTATTTGGGCATCTATCCGTAGGGCATTATAATAAATGAAAGGACAAATTCGCAATGTTACGTTAATATTGAAATTTTATTAAAGTGGACGCTCAATCAATTTATCATAGATAACCTTTTATTAGTGCTGAATAAATATTTATTAATAAAAAATATTTTGATGTCTGCATATAGTTTATAAAAGTAGGATTTGTTACAATACCATCCCTCGCCTTGTCATGACATTGTCACGCCCTGGGACGACAAAAGAAGGAGTAAAGAGTGGTGACTGTTTTTATTCACACTTATGCACTATAAAATAAATTCGACAGGTAAAGATCATTTACGAAATACAAATATGTTAACCTGGCTGTATATAATTAAGTATACCTAATTTTAACTTCTAAAGACCTTTCAAAATGTGCATATGAAGGAGAAAACTTTCCATATTTCACAATCATCTTTTATATGCGCCAGCTCTTGGATCGCCAGAAGTGTGAACAACATTCACACGGCCTTAATATTTCTTCGTTATAGTCTTTAGTTAAAAGTAAGTGCTTGCAGCACTTGGGTACCTGAACAGATATATCCCATCGACCATGGAACTATTGTTGCTTAATAAGGCCGTATCTTGGCCACGATATATATAAGGCTTTGCTTTTTTTCCAGAAATATTCGACTATATATGGCAATGTTATGGTTCTCCCAAAAAATTATTGTTTGGCGAACACGAAATTAATTCACCAGTAGGTTGCCAGCAAGGTGACCCACTTGGCCCCGCCATATTTAGTTTGGTTATACATCCAATAATTTCATTATTAAATTCAAAATTTATTTTATGGTACCTCGATCATGGCTCTTTGGGAGGAGATGTAACAACAGTCACTAGCGATTTAAAAGACATTTTAAAAAATTTGAAGATATACAGTCTTTTTTGTCTCAGTGGAAGCCTTCAGAAAGGTACCCGGGTCCTGTGGTGGTGGAACCGGGTTATGTGGGATTCTTACCCACTAAAACCACTGCAATGGCCGTCCTCAGCATGGATCGAAGAGGCTGCGGGATCGTGTTGATATAACGCATCCGCGGCCTCTCCCATGCTTTGCTCCACTCGTGGCTCGGCGGAGCTCTCATCAGGGGGCGAAACTTGCCCCCCCGCACTCCTCGCCAGTGCGTACGGCAGTGCTAGGCCACCCTGGCTGCCGTCCTCCACAGGGCCATCTGAAATAGGACACGCGAGGCCACGGAGGCTCACGCATCCACGGCCCCAGGGTTACGTCCTATCTTTTCCTGCGAAGCATAGCCGACACGATTGCTCGCAGGGACAGATCTTGTCCGACTTCACGGACCAGGATCTCCCTCACCGCACTCCACGCGGGGCACACCTCCAACGTATACTGAGCGGTGTCCCGGTCCGCGCCACAGTGGTGACACATCGCCATCGATTCGCGTCAGATCTTACACAGGTATTCTCCGAAACAACCGTGACCGGTCATTACCTGCGTAAGTCGGAAGGTGACTCGGAAGGTATACGGCCTACGTCATCTTTGACGCTCCCAGCTTTCTTGGCCTCTGCTAATGGTTCTATCACTCTCGTCAGTCGGATATTAAGCTTTCCAAGTTTGACTGATGTTGTAGTGAAGAATATTGCTAAGACAGCTTAGAGTATTTCTTGCCCTGATGAAGTATTTCCCTCAGATAGCTTTTCAGAAGCACTGGGATTTACCCCGTATTAAACTTACACACAATTTGCTCCTGTCCCACTGTATTTCAGATACAGACCATGCAAGACTGCTAACTGTATCTGAAAGAGAGTCAGGCCACTGGCTTCAGGTAAACTGTCAAGTCTTCTATGTTCTAAAAAGTCCCTAGACTTTTTAGAACATAGAAGACTTGACAGTACTTGATCGAGCAACGATACGCATCGCCGTACCTTTAAACCTAAGCGAAGGGCTTAGGTTTAAAGGTATGCGAACCTCACAGATGTCCCTGTGGTACTCAGGTGGGTCATTTCGGACGCCATGGACTTAGCTGCCGAGAAAGCGCTGGCCGTGCATATCGCCATGGATCTCTTAATAACATACTTCGTCGGTCTTTTGCCACAGCATCGATGCCTGCTACTTTGGAAGCGAATGGTTTATGTAGAGATGATGGCAAGAGACCCGATGGAGCGACAGTGCCATGGTTGATGGGACGTGTTCTTGTGTGGGATGCACCGTACGTAGATACGCTGGCAGTATCTCATATTAAGAATACGTCTCGTAAAGCCAGTGCAGCCGCTGAAGCTGCTCAAATACTCAAGCGCCGCAAATATTCACTTTTATCCAACGGATATGAATTTGTGGGGCTGGGTTTTGAAACATTGGGTCCATGGTCGTCCGATACAAAAAAACATAAAAGATATTTCTAAGAAACTAGTCCACACTTCTGGTGACCCAAGAGCTGGCACTTCTTTAGCCCAAAGACTGAGTCTAGCAGTGCAGAGAGGCAATAGTGCCAGCGTCTTGAGTACAATACCACAGGACAATCTTTTAGACGGCGTGTTTTTGCTTTAAATTTGTAATGTGTATTTTGTTCCATTTATTTTAATTTTGTATTTTACAAAAATGTCTGTACATAATAAATAAGGCCTTGCGTAATAAATACATAAATATTCGTGTAACATGACCAAAAACATAAATAATACATATATAAATAAAGTAGGATAAAACAGATAAGGATAAAACATCTTTGTATGGCTTAATATCTTATAACCGTAACAGCATGTGAATGTCCCACTGCTGGGCTAAAGGCCTCCTCTCTTCTTTTTGAGGAGAAGGTTTGGAGCTTATTCCACCACGCTGCTCCAATGCGGGTTGGTAGAATTCACATGTTTTTATGTTCACAGAATTTTAGTGAAATTAGACACATGCTGGTTTCCTCACGATGTTTTCCTTCACCGTAAAGCACGAGATGAATTATAATCACAAATTAAGCACATGAAAATTCAGTGGTGCTTGCCCGGGTTTGAACCCACGATCATCGGTTAAGATTCACGCGTTCTTACCACAGGGTCATCTCGGCTTAATATCTTATAGATGTTTCGAAATAAGGTTTAAAATTTAGAACAACCAAATAGAAGAAACGCGTCTTCAAATATTGGATCTGGGTTAATAAAGTTAATGAATTTTACGTACCGTAACAATATTTGAGATAAGAACGGATTAAAACACCTAAAATTATATTTTTGTCTGTGAATAAATATGTCATATATATGAGATATTTATTAACAGATGAGACATAGGCTTGATTTGATTAATTATTTTTCCGTTAATAACCAATGTTCCTAGATACGCGAGACCTACATAACGCTTAAATAATATATAACAATAAGCTGTTTTTGTTGTGTACTAAAGGATACCTTATACAAACATAGTTTTCCAAACGTCGATTTATTATTGAAGATAATCAAAGCGCTGAAGTTGCAAGTCTCATTTTATAACGAACTGTAAACCTATACTAAACTCAAACAAAAACTTGGTGCATAAAATATTTATTTTGTTGTGTGCCTAAGAGTATAAATATAGGTATATAAGGTAATATACAATTATCCTTTCAAGTTGCTTCCTACGTATTAAATTGTATCGAAAGATAGAAAATATGTTTATTTTAAGGAATTCAAAAAATATAAAATTAACAATTAACTCCCAAGGGGATTAAAAGAGGATAGATTGAAACCCCACAGACTCGATATTTGTCATCACGTTCCTCTTGCTTTTAAACCTAAACCTTATATTTTCTTTATAACATAGATATTATATATTTATTTTCATAGCGGTTTTATTGTAAATAACAACTCCCGAGGATAAGAGAGCTACTCATATATATGTATATTTCAATCTCTCTAGGATGATTTCCATGACATAATTATTTAGATTCAGTGGTATTTTCGATATTATCGCTTAATATTCACTTGTTCTTACTGCTGGGCCATGTCGGCTCTTCTTTTCATGTGCTCAATCTTTGTTTATAATTTTATATAAATATTTTACTTTCGATCCAGTAGAAGATCAAGTTGATATATTGAAGTTCATAGGCGTTCCATGCTAACACCCTAAAAGCAAGTTTTAATGAATCGATTATAAAGCGTAAAATATCTCTACTACCATTTAATAAAATAGTAATATATTGTATACTAAAAACTTCTTGGAGATATCATCTAAATAATCCTTCGTGTCCTTTAAAATAAGTTCAATAAACGCTAAATGAACATCTCGTAATTTCAAGTATATCGCTGTTTTAGCTCTCCATCGATAATCAATTTGAACATTTCCTTTTATGTTTTTCTTAGTAACCGTCCCGGCTGCGAACTGGAAATATAAGTTTTTTAAATAATTAATTGTATATGAACATAATTATATTATGGTATAATAGTAATTAATAAAGAGCCGAACGATCTACTCGCTCGTTACATTATCAAACAATTTTTTAAATTTCTCATAATATTTCTCAAAAAAGAGGACAAATTACACAGTTTAGTTCCTTTTTAAATACATTGTATTCATAGAAAATGAATACAGTAACAGTACAGTAACAACCTGTTAATGTCCCACTGCTGGGCTAAGGCCTCCTCTCCTTTTTGAGGAGAAGGAAAACCTTCTCCTCAAGAAAACGAATAATAAAACATAATAAATACCGTGCAAAAAGGAAATTTTAATTTACTGTAATATTCTAGCTACGCTTTAAGGTCATTTCTGCAACATTTTAAATATATACAATTCAATTTCTCATACATCTTATTTTTGCAGCAACAATTTTCACTCGGATTATATTGTAGTTAACTATAATTGACGCTTTTTTACAAAGCTCTTATTACAAAGCAAGTTTATAATGCAAAAAAAAAACAAATATATAATTAAAACTTAGCTCTTTATAATTATTACCCATATTATAGTACTTTTAAGGCCAGTAAATAAATCTTTTCAAGGCTATAAAAAACTATGGTACAAAATCAATATTTTTTTTTATACAGAGTATAAATTGGACAGGGCAGTCAGAATAGCAGTAGCTATATACCTTTTTACAATTTTGGCTCTATATTTTCATAACATTTTGAAATAAATTTTTGTTTAAATGGTCCATCTATGGGGAAAAATATCAATCAATCGTGTTTTAATAATGATCAAAAGACTATCTTTTTTTTACCACTGAAAAAACGCATTTACGCGTTTTCAAGTCCCCCCACTTCAAGTGCCCCCACTTACTCGCTCGCCGCCGCTGAAGGCGCCGGAAAACCCACCATAAAACCAGCGATACCCACACCGTCTTTTCGGGGAACGCCACGGTATCGCTTGCGCATACTACCGTGACGTCCCGACGGTAGGCCCGCCTCTGCAGGCCTCCAAATTCTAAGGGATTCTCGGGTTACAGACACCCCCTAGCCCCGGCGACATTTACGGCGGAAGGAGAAGGTTTGCATAGCGCCGACGTCTTATCCCGGTCTTCTTCGGCGAAGCGGGTCAGCGGAAGCACTGTTCTCACGCTCCCACTCCGCGGCCTCCTTCTGCGACATGACGTTTTCGCAGAAAGAGACCATCAGCGAGCCTTGATTCGCAGGTAGGAGCAACTGCTAATCAAAGCAGGATGAAATAGGGCTCGCAGGCCACAGCCAGGTCAATTTGCCACTCCGCCGTGGACTGCAGTAGCAGGTCCTGAGCCCCGGCGCAGTGGTTAACATTCGTCTGGAGGAAGCTTAGCTTGACTTTCATGATGACATGGCAGCTTCCTCCTCAGCTTGGCGCCGTCCGACGTTATCAGTGGTCTGGGTGCCTAAGAACATTTTTCCTTTTGTGATCGGTGGGTTACACTCCCCTGACCTCATTACGTGCCCGAAAGGCCTACCGGTGTCTGTGCATACAGCGCAGAACAACTTTCCGGTGCAGGTATCTGAATTATGGCTTTCGACACCACACCGGTAACAAAGTCCGCCTCGTTCCGCCTTAGATGGGCAGAGCGCCTAAGTGTGACCAAGGCCCATGCATTTGAAGCAGCGCAAAGGGCGCTGCTCCAGTACGCACACCTTGGCCGAACTCCACCCAACCAGGAGGCGAACAGCTTCGGACAGCCTTTTCACTGCTGTAATGGGACACGTCACCCGGACCATCCCCATATAACCGGGACCACGTTGCATATCCCCACACCTAACCTCCTCTAGGGAGCAGTCCCCTGCGCGTGCTACTGTGGCCACCACCTTCTCTTTTGTGACGGAGTCATCGAGACCCGTCACTTTCAGGTCCACCCGCTTCACAGGCCGCACAACGTTGGCCACTTCATCCAGCACAGAGCGGAGCTTCTCGGCTAGCTTCTCCGCCTGCTCTGTTTGTGCCTTCGGGAGTTCCAAGACCCTGGCTCCCGTTGCCGACCTTCTGACCTTGAGTCCACCGCAGATCCCTAGATCCTGGAGCTTGACGCCTTGCTCGGCCCGCTCCAGGATGTGGGCGTAAGTCACGCCCTTTTGCTGCGCCTCCGGCTTCAATGTGATGATTACTGCAGTCGTGCGAGGGGCTGCCAGCTTAGGTTTGACCACCTGTGGCACCTTGGACATCAAAAGACTATCCTACCTCAATGTACAATATTTTATATTGCGTTTCTAACCATAGCTAATTTAACTATTTAAAAGTACTTCAAAATATAAGTAGTATTTCAATTTTAATTGTTAAGTGTGAATGTTTGAATTTTTACAATCTATGTATATTATAATAAAACTTTTTACAAGAGAAAAAAAGGCTATAAAAAATATATATATCATTTTTTATTACATCCAAGTGACTTATGGGCGTAATGATAATCCTGAAAAAAGTAACTAGGCAGCAGTTATTATCTTCAATGAGAATTTTTTTCTTGTTTTATGATTACGATAATAATCTCGAGTTAATACAATATTGACGGCACCGTAACGAGAAACTCTCAAATCCGGCTCACGAATCCTCTGCCGAGAAGAAAACAAGGGATGGAATTAAAGAAAAGATTAGTAATTTTCCATCGAGCTCTGAAGTGAAGTGGCGCAAACAATAAATCTTGGCCATTTTCTTCCTGGCCGCGGCAAAAACAGCTACGCGTTATTAATTACCTTACTCCGACGAGATCAGCTTTGGAAAATCTAATCCCTGGTTTTGACTTTTTTGGCAAAGTGACAGCTAAATCAATTTCAAGCAATTAATTATTCAACAATTTTTTTAACAATTTAAGTTAACTCGGTGTCGGTTAATTGTCTTTTAAAAATTTATTTAATTTTAAAAATGACGTTAGACTAATTCCGATCGTGGCGTCGCCCGTGTGTCTCGGGTAGGAGTGGGGGGTAAAGTTAAGGTTTATGAGTCTTTATGTAAGAAATAATTAAAACGTGAAAGCGTAACAAACAAATAAACAAACTTACTTTTAAAATTATATTTTTAGTAATAATGCGTCACAAATACGACTAACATATACACTATATTTACAAATAATAATAACTGCCTCGTTGGTCTTGTGTAAGGCCGCAAACCCCGAGGTCTTGTGTTCAATTCTCAGGTCGGGCCAATAAAAAGTTATTGGGTTTTTCTGTCAGAAAATTCTCAGTAGCAGCCCGGAAGTTGGAAGTATGTACATTCCCGTTCCTCTGTCGCATGCCACCTATACTACAATTTCTTTCTTAAATCAGTTGCTAACTGTGTACATAAAATATTATAGCTAAAAGAATTATACAATATTCTTCAAAGTAATTTGTAAAACACAAAAAAAAACAATTCAATAGATTATTTCCAGTCGTTGTAGATAGAAAAAGTATAGGTCCACGCACCGAAAAGGGCGTGGAAGGGACGCGCGAGTAAAAACTGAAAATTTTCTGGCTTTAGGCGCGTTCTTAATACTTGTTTATTGTCCGCAACTTTTCTTAACAGCGGATCAGGTTGCACCTGTTTACCTTTACCACTAATAAGTCTTTTCAATATCCATACACAAACACATTATTAACTTAAAAACTAAAACGCAATCCAAATTCACAACATTCAATAATAAATCTCAAAATCAGTTCTTTGTTTATAACATGTCGTGACTGCGATCGCCCATTCATTTAAGTCAATAAAAAACTTTTATTGATTTTAACAAATAATTAAGTAATAATAATATCCTGGGAAATTATTCACACACGGCCATTTGATCCCAAACTAAGCAGAGCTTTTACTATGGAAACCAGACAACTGATATACTGCATATACTATTTTTCTTTTGTAAATACATACTTATATAGATAATTACACCCAGACTCAGGACAAACAGATATGTTCAATCGAACCCACAACCTTCGGCGTAAAAGGCATGTAACTACCAACCACGCCAATCGACCCGTCGGATTTTAAATTGATTGATTTTTTTCAATAATTGAATTTCATTATAATCATTACAGCTACAAACTCAAATAGTTTATCGTTTTAACATCAACAACGAAATACAACAGTTAACTACTTCTAAAAAACATTTTATATTTTTAATAAAAAAGTTTATTATATTTTTAGAATGACTTTTTATGCATTACTTTGGTTAAAATAATTATAATATATTTCATTAATTACATTAGTTTTGTCATTTAGTTACATTGATTATGACAACGGCCGATCATTCGACTTTTTTAATCATTAAAATGTAATGTAACGTTATCATGACATAATCAGTGTCATTTATTACTTGATACCAAGATTTTAGTGACAATAATAATTCTAAAATTAATCTTGTGTTGACGTAAAATCAAAATATTTAGCAGTTTTATTGATGTAAATATGTATTGACGCGCCTGGGAGGAAGACCGTATCGTATGCCGTGACGTCAAACGGCATAGGGGCTTGATCTGCTTCCTTATATTCTCTGCTGCACTCCCTTAGCGCGTACACGATATACTTTGGTGCTAAGCTTTGTTTTTATTTATCTTACTCCATATTTATTTATGGGTTTTCTCTAATTATATATGACTTCTAAAAGCGTTCAACGACGTTTCAAATCTGTCAATCGTCCGGTGCCGTCCACATTATTCACTAAAAAAAACGAGGCAGTTCCTCCTAATTTTTGCTACTCAGCTATTGTACAGAATTCTTTATTAAGGGTATTTTATGGCCGTCGGTTAAATAAATGTAACAAAAATAAAGGTTTTGCTGTACGCAATCATCGTTGTTTCGGAGCTCGGCGTAATTAAGACATCAAAAATGTAAAGCTATAAAAAATTGAAGCTCATGTACTATTTAATTCAGTGTATATAGTACAAGAGAAAATAATTTCTATTCTCCTTTCAGATTTTATTAAAATATTTTATTTATATAAATAATGTAGAGTACTTATAATTACTTACGGCCTTACTTACAAACGATGTTTAGCGTTTGATCAGTTAAACTATGTCAAATCAATAATCAGCGAAATCAGTGTTTATCTAAATAGTTGCTAAGCAAGGTTTATAAGTAACTCACGTAGTAGTAGTACTCACTCACCTTTCAAACCGGAACACAACAATGCTACTGCAATTTTGTGGTAGAATATCTGATGAGTGGGTGGTACATACACGAGCTTGCACAAAGCCCTACCACCTGTAAATTCATTCTACCATAATTATTTTCTGATGTAGTTTTTTAAACGTAGATACTATTTAAGCATTGTTAACTTATTATTTAAGTTTAAGAAATAATTCAGTTATATGTCTTATGGTAAACATAATAACAAAGTATAATTAAGTATGAATATTAGATGTACTATTATCCAAATTTGTTGTTGTTGAGGGCAATGTCAATGACCTTGTTGCTTATAATATTCTATTTCTCTATATACATTCATCTGTATAAAATTTTAACCACTACATTAACCACTAAATTAAGTATACGATTAAGTGTGCCTATTTTTTCTATATAAAATTGTAAATTACTACTTAATTAACTTTTAAGTCTCGTTATAACTTATATTATATAATTATTATATAGCACTCGAGTATCAAATAGCAGGAATAATCTGTAATAAGGAAAGATCGCTCTCAAAATTGTTTTCGTTTTCCTTTCAGTGGCAAAACTTCCGACGGACGACTTAGTGTTGCAAATGCGAAGAGCTTATCTCCTACTCCGGAAACGTACTGAGCCTGAAGATATCTCCGTTTTCGACCGGTTGCCATTACGAATAATGTAAAAAAGTTATACGATAGTTTTGTTTTTTTTTTGTCTGGCTGTAGTTAACATTTGTAACCATTCGATGTACGGTTAAACTGATAAAGTATAAGAATAATTGTATATGTATATACGCGTATACATAATGTTATTTACTCAATTATGACAAACTATAAATAAATTCATATTTGTTTTTATTCAAATAAACATACACATAATTATACAAACTTTACTTAGCGACTGTCCTGTTAAACAATGATTTCCCTCTTTCAGTCATTATTGATTAGACATTTGAAAGAAGAAGACAACATTAATTATTGAACTGATAAATAATGATTATAAGTAAGGTCTTAAATAAATAATGTGTGTTAATAAATATTATATGGATGATGATGAAAAGCGTGGAGTTAATTTAATCTTCTAAAGCGATTCAACAGGGCTTTGAAAACCTCGTTGAATAATATATGTTTCCAATTTAAAGCACTATATATTTTTTTTTGTTTAATTCTATAATCGTCGTTGTTTGTTAAAGTTGTACATTGTGTAACTGTTAATGCTACTTACGTTCTAATCCGTTCAGTAAAATGTAAGTCCAGTTTCCGCCGGCGAGTACGCCCGTGTGTGTAAGTAATGCGCTGGTGTTAGTTTCCTTTTCTGTATTAGTTGAGTAATTACGACGTGAAAGCGTAACAAAGAAACTCACTTTCGCATTTATAATATTAGTAGGAATGTCAAATCAACTCGATAATTTTATATACTTATATCAAAATTTTGTAAATTTAAAGCGCCAATAAGTCCACGGTATGAAGGTCGCCTAGCGATGCGAAGGTCGCAGGTCTCAATCCTGAAACCTAGCGCTTTAGTTCACTCCTAACAATACTTGCGGCTAACTGAAGTTGATATCGTATAATATGCAAGTAATTCATTGAAAGTATGTTTTTTTTAAATACATTAATTCATAAAACCTCTTGCATATCAAATGAGATTTGCTCAACGAGTTTCGGCTCGTTTCCGGTCCATCTCTAGCTATATCACACGTAAAGCTCGTAAATTATAGTACTGGCTTATGTGCCCATAAAATATAATAGAGAGACAAGTAAAATTTGATTACTTGACTTTACATATATATTTCTTATTTTATGTTATAAGTAAGTTAATTATTTTTCACCACTCTATAAAATCAGATATGGTTAGTAAATAATAATTAGATAAAAGCTACTACCATTATTTTATAATTTAATAAACAAAGGTTGGTCTAGGAATTATTGTATAAGATGGCGTCAGAAGTATTTCAGGACATTTATTTAATAAAAATGTATACTTGAAATCATCAATGAAATTTTGTCATTTCAGAACATAGATCACGTTCATCATCAGAGAACGTAGATCACGTTCTCTTCTAGAGATTACATTATTATATATTACGTAAGCAGCTGTTAAATATTCATCATTTTGTTTTTTGTTAACTTAATTTAAATAAACAAGTACATAAAGACCATTTCTTTAGTAAATGTTTACTAGAAGACAAACTAGGTCTCCTATTCTCTTGAGAAGAAGCTTTAGAATTTTTATAAACCCGCTTCTCTAGCGCGGATCATTCATTTAACAAAATATAAATATAATATTTTAATAAGATATATTTAACTAAATACTAGGGGAGCATACAAAACTAGAAAGTATAATGGTGTTGTTTTTTATAAATTTTTAATGTCTCTAAGTTTTTACTGAAAGACAGGTCTTTCTACGAGAGCAAGATAGAAGATAGATATTAATATTAAAACGCTAAAGAACGGCATACGATGCATGCCTGTTCAAATTTTTTAGCATAAATAAATCTCCAAAACAACATGTACAAAGTTTTCCCAGAAAACGCCCAGACAGCTTGGACGTATTTTTGAATTTTAAAAAATCTTATAAAAGAACATTTGAGTGCAAAAGGTTACGATTATTGAGTTTGTTAGCACACCTTGAGAATGAAACGATCGCCTTTAGGCAATTTCTTATATTAAAATTTGTAATCGCTTATGAAATTTTACAGGGAAAACAAAAAATGTACCCGCTGAGTTTCTTTCGCCTGCTCCTCTTAGGAATCTTACTTTAACTAGCAATAAGTTAAATATTGAATGAAAGTTTGAAATTAGAATTTAATAATATTGTTGTCACCATTAATTTCCAAGATATTCTCGTATAGATACTAGATAGTATAACGTCTTCGTAATCAAGTCAACTTTCGTGGGAATTTTATAATAAATAACTCTATAAAGATCGCCTGATGGCGACTTTATGAATATAAGTCTGACTTTAATTAAACTTTCCCATCAAAGAGAATGAAATACTATTCAAATATAAAATATTAGAATTTAACAGAGGCAAGTTTAGGGTTCGGAAACATCAGGAAAAGATGGTAAAACGCTTTATAAGATTCAGCCAATCTTGTTTTAAATAAATTGAATCATAGGTGTCATTGTATGTTACTAGCCGCAGCCTAATTGTACCCTATTGAAAAATATCGTGAGCAAACCTACATATGGTGGACGAAAATCTACCATGTTTTGATACAAACCCCCATTGGAGCACCGTGATGGAGTAAGCTCGTACACTTTTTTTTCAAAAAGGAGGGAGACCTTATCTCAGCGCTAGAGACATCTAGGCTATTACTAGAATAAATATTGTCACTCCTTCATAATTTAGAACCTTCAGTGTTCGAGTTCATGTCACGCTTATCGCATCTTTGTAACTTTATTCGTTTACTCATCGTTCAAACGATTTATTTTAAAAAACTTTGTAATTCTTAGTGGCAATTGTACGAAGGATTTTGGCATAATATCAACGTACATAAGGCGAGCTTAGTCGTGTCGCATTACTTACAATAAAATATAGAGATAGAGACTTGTTATTATGTTATGTTTCATAAAAACAAATATGTTGTTACTAACTACAATATGTGTTGTGTGTTCTTCGCTGGTCTTAAGTTTTAACAACAATTTTACTTTACAATTATCGTGTACGTATCATGGGAATTCATAGTGTTCTCTTAGGTTTGAAACTTTTGTCCAGTTGCTTTAACATCCTTAATAATGAATTTCTTTTGGAAATTGATATTTGTAAAACCAATCATATTGAAAGTCTATGTAGTAGAGTAATCCCTTGCAAAATGTCAATCAATCAATTAACAGCCAATCGTTGTCCACTGCTGAACATAGGGGTCTCACAAGGTGCACCAAAGCTCCCGGTCCTCCGCCATCCGCATCCAGTCGGTACCCGCCACCTTCTTAAGGTCTTCGGTCCGCCTGACTGGAGGGTGCCCTACGCTGCGTTTGCTGATCCGTGGTCTCCACTCTAGGACTAGTCTGCTCAAACGGCCATTGGTCCTATGACATACGGGACCAGCCCACTGCCACTTCAGCCTACTAATTTTGCAAGCGATGTCGGTGACTCCGGATCTTATCCGAATAATCTCATTTCTGATCTTATCCTTCAAAGATAATCCGAGCATAGCTCGCTTCATAGCACTCTGAGCGACTTTGAATTTGTGGACTAGTACCGCAGTTAGTGTTCACGTTTCGGCACCGTATGTCATGGCAGGTAAGACACATGTCATATTTGTAAAAAAAATATATTTTAAACAATTTTATCTTAATAATCTTATAAAAAAACTAGAGTTCTTTAAAAATGGACACCGCTGCTCTCTTGGTGTTGATTTTTCGGCAAATATTTATTTTATTTTATTTACAATATTTTTAACGGTTTAGAAAAAAAAATCTTCAAAATACCTAGGTACCAATTGTGTTATGCCTCTATAACAGCTTAGAAAAAAATACCCTCAAAATTTCTACCTATCATGTTAAGGAATTAAGTAAGTTAAAATAAATGAAAATCTCTTTATGCCATTCAATCTTTTATTGTAAGTAACGTCTCCAACGTAACGGTATATTTGTAACGCAAACTTTTAAGTAAACGTTTTGAAACGTATCCCACCTGAGGTTTAATGAAACTTCGTGTCCAACTAATTAACAACAAAAGTTAGAAGACCCTAAACCCTTGTCTCATGCAATTAAGCCTAGTTTTTCATTAAAGAACTACACAAACATATGGCTATCCTTAATAATAATAAACTTTACAATAAAAGTAATATAATAGTTTGGATAACTAGCTGAATACTTTTATGTCCTCATATGAAGTCGTACCGTAAATTGGGGTGAATAGCAATTTTCAAAAGATTTTCAGCTTTGACCAAAGAATTTGTTGACAGTAACTGTTTTTTTTTACCTCAGGTGATTTTATATAATGTCCGGTATCATGTTAAAAGAGCTATAACAATATTTTTTTTACTATAAGCATAAATTCTACAGGAAATTTGTAAAATATTTGCAATTTCTATTCACACAAAGAATGGGGCCAATAGAAACGCGTTAAGGGGTGAATAGAAAAACTGTTTTCGGCTGCCAGAAAATACTTTTATCCAACATGTAGAAATGTAAGGTTGCGTGTTTATAATTGTTTAAGCTTGAAAATGCTTACTGAAATTCAAATCTTGTGATTTTATTTTGATGTGGCCCATATGCGAGTCCGCCTACCAATTCAATAAAAAAAGTACCCATATATTATGGACATACTATTTGTTAATGCAGAATATATGAAAGTAGTTATTTAGTTATGTTAACAGTTTTTGACAACTATTATTTATCTCTATTGGCCCCCCTACTAGCTGCTATTCACTCATTAAGCATTTCTACTGTTCCTTACTGTTTCTATTAGACCCATACTCCTATTCTATTCCCCCTTCAATAGATTCTATTAACCCCTTTTATACAATAAATTCACCCATACTGTGATTTTAACAAATTACTAAAGTTTATTAACGGATTCTCACTTACCTTCACTGAATTTTTATAATTTATCACACATGTAATGAGATAAACGCACGAAACAGCTCAATTCACTAATTTTTCTCATCTAAAATCAAGAGTTGCGACAGTTAAAGTAAGCGCTTTTACAGAGGGTAGACTGAAGTAAATTTTGAAAGATAAATGTTAATTTCGATACTTAAAACATGTAGCGGGGCAAAGAAAAAATGTTAATGTGTAATCATTTAAAATTCTACCAAAATCATTTCATCGATAAATAGTAAAATATTAACCTTGAAAACTTTCTTGATATTTTTTCTAATCGCCCCTCAATTTCTATCCACCCCGTTTTACGGTACGTACCTCATGTGCTGGGCACTAGTAGATTAAGAATTGTAGTGGATATTTCAAATATAATAGTTGGATAAAATACCTAATAATATATAGTCTATACTAATTTCGCCCCCACCTCGCCGCACAATAGCCGCTATGTCACTTGCACCATGCAAGCAATTATCTTGAATATATATAGATAGAATGTACGAGAAGTTATTTCAATAAACAATCACTTTATTTTCTCTAATTCCGTCTTGCATTCATATCCCATTCATACGAGAGATATCACGTTACTTATTATACTTAGTGCGTATAAAATATGCCTTCGCCCAATCGACACGAGCGTTGTCAAAAGTATTGAGTAAATAAAGTGCAATGGGTTTGCTCGCGAATAGTATCCGATATATTCAAAAATAAAAAAGATACAGAGCAACGCGTGCATTAAAAACCAATACGTTCATTTTAAAAGAGATTTTCTAATGTTGACCTGTTTTTTTAAATGTATTTGTTATCTGTATAAAACAACGATTACACAATTTATTGACGTTTATCGTCCCTTAATAAAATAATAAAAGAAAATCGTCGGTTATCTTACTGAGACATTAAGTTCAGTGATTACGTTCTTACAAAACGCTGCTTATATTAAACAACCCGTAAACTAATTTAGATATAATTTCAACAAAATATCTAAATTAAAATAAATAATCCTTGTTATACACTACAATTTATTAATATAATTTATAATAATTATTATAAAATTAATTTATAATAATTACTTGTTATCCACTATAATAAAATCCTGTATATATATATATATATATATATTTATTTATATAATATATTATATATTTATATTTTATATTTATTTTATATTCATATCAACAAACCGGCAGAAGTCCTGTAATCTTAGAATTAATTTTAAATATATCTAATATTTCACATTTGATCAATTTCTGATTTAGCCTTAACAAATAGATAAACGTCGTTGCAAACTATTTCGTAGAAAGCATTCGTATATCTAATACAGTTAGGAACCATTCGTGACAAACGCATTCGCTCCACCGTATTTTCGTCGACTTACATTGCAAAATTGGTCTCAAAGAAAAACCCTTTTATTTTTACGGGATAATATATAACCTGTTTGCCAACCCGAAAATTCTTTCAAAATATTGGCGAAAGAATTTTTGAAATCGGATAAGATTTTCTACGGGGATTACCCGACATGCAAACTTACAAACTTTACTTTCTGTTTTATAAAAAAAAATGTTGTGTACTGGTAATTGGGCCTGATTATGAGTATAGACATTGGTATTATAATTTTATATTCCTTAAATCACCAACGCGCAACCAACCTTGGGAGCTAAGATGTCATTGTGAGCCGGACTTGTGTAAACCCCTACCACCAAGTAATAAATTAATATTGATAGACTTAACTTACATACGAATTATACACACGCACTTAGGAATGTTCAACACGGACGCTTGCATTTTTTAATAAGCCTTAAAAGCTCAGTAAAATTTCAATTCTACTTTCTTTGTTCCGGTCCATTGCGCTTATAATATGGTATAGAGGTAAACAGTATAAGACCGTTTATTTAGGTTTCCTATCATAATAATAGTCTTGTTAAGGTTTTCATTTAGATAAATTTTATTAATTTAATTAAATGTGTGATTGGAATAATTTATACATCGCCGTTACCTATAAGGGCATAGCATATGTGTGAATGTACTTATTATTTAATTTAGATATAGTGTAATTAATGGTAAGGTAATCTACCATCCATAAACAAAACATATTGTTTCATAAATATTGTTACCGATCAAACTGCTACTTCCCAATTATTTATCAAATAAGCGTTATGTACGTTAAAATGGAAGACTGAAGAATTTTCGTAACAAAGTCCATGCTGTCGCAGACGCCAGTTTTTGCTAGTTTAGTTAATATAATAGATGAATCCAATCAACTTATAACCGTATCGATGCCAGTACGATGAACAATGGAGAGAATGCATATCTTAATAGAGGTTTCATATATCATATATTATAAATTATTATTAATATTTACAGAATTCCCGAAGTTAGTATTAAAATTAGCAATATATAAGAACAAAAGTTGATGTTGGAGCTTGCAACACATGTGATTTTAACAAGCTAAGTTGCTAAAACTTTCAACCGAAACCACGTTTATGTTAGCCAGACCAAAACTATTGACATCAACGTATATTAGTATAAGCCACTAAATGTACCACTAAGCTGAGACCATTGGCATCGATGAAAAGGTTTGGAGCTTAATCCACCATAACGCTCTGATGCAGAGGGGTGGGGGATATTTTCTTTCAGCGCTAAGCTCAATGAGTTATGATAAAATTAAATAGACGATTACTCAATGGTGATTGTTTGACACAACAATTTTCTTTAATGTTATTGTGTGGTGTAATAAAATATGAACCTTCACATTTTCTAGCTACTTATTTTTCATGCGAAACCGAATTACGTGGAATTATTACCCACTAAAAACTCTGCGATGGCCATCTTCGACACGGATCAAAATCTTGAACATTTATCGTCATAGCCAATTTTCACAAAATCCTAATGAAATATACCTAAGCCTTCCTCGTGATTCATTCCGTCTATTGGTGAAAATTCGCTTAGTAGTTTTTGAGTTTATCGCATACAGACAGACAGACAGACATGGTGGGGGAATTTGTTTTATAAAATATAGTGATAATATTATCCTTAAACCTTTTTCTAAACGCGCTGCATCTGGTATAAGTTTTATGCATTTTGCTGATCAGTATTGGAGCAGCTTGGTGGAAAAATCTCCAAACCGTATCCTTAGAGGGAGAGGAGACCTTAACCCAGCAGTAGGACAGGCTATTACTTTACTTTCATTCAGTAGCTGTTTTCCTAGTATAAATAATAAAAATATTAACCGTTAAAAACAAATTTATAATCAAAGTTACATCAAAACAATGCACAGCAAGCTTTAATAGATTTACTAATTGAAGCGGCAATCGAACTGGCAAACACTGAAGATAATTACAATTATGTCAAATCATGATCAAATCGCACAGCTGAGTGTGAAGCGTTTGCATAATTTCATACGAAACTATACTTGGTAAGTAGCGTCCGAAGTAGACGGGTACAAGTAGCAAGGAATCTGAATTAAACTTCAGCTAGTACATCTTGCATTCCACTCAACGGCAGTCATTCAAACGGAAGTATTATTCCTAACTGCAGTAACAGTCATGTAAATACATAGTAAAACATGAATGCAACTCACCTGGACTTACTAGGGTTGCCGATTAATAGAAAATTATAATAAATATATAATATATAAAGCATTAAAAAGTTTAACATTTATCAACATTAGAATTTTCTAGAACGATCCGCTGCAATAATATTCAATATTTGTGCTACATTATTAGTCCGTTTTATCGGAAATTGATTTCGCTCTTCGATGATAACCCTATCACTTAAGCGTAAGTCTGGGTACATGCTTAATAAATGACCAAAGTTAGTAAAGCAGCGTCGACATGTGCATCTTAATTAAACAAAGTTCTCAATGCGACGACGTGATATTTAAAAGTATCAAAAATAGTTTTAAGATTTATTTCAATTACACTTCGCCTTCATTTATCTTTAACCTAACTTTATTAATTATTATTATTGAGCAGCTACAGTAATAAAACGAAAAATGCGTTAGTTGAATATTCAAAGAAAATATCAGAAAAAATTGTATTAAAATATCCTTACTAATGCCAAAGTGTATTTCTTTATAAGTTACGGTTTAATTATTTAATATTATAATGAAATGTTGCATACATGTTGGCAGAAGTAAAAAACGGAACACAATGTACCTAAACTTTTAAGGTGAAGACAAAACCTCTTAAGGAGATTTCTATTTGAAAATACATATAGACGCACAATATAACCCAAAGAAATTAATGGCTTTTTTTCATGCCAATTAATAACAAAAATGCTGACTTTAGCTACAATTTAGTTTAAAATATACAATGATTTTGATAATGAAAGTTTACTTGCAAATAAAAATATGTTTTTTATTCAAGTATTTATAAATTTCCAAATTAATTTAACATAAAAAAACTATATTCATTATTGTGCAGAAATTGCAACGAAACCAAAAATACATGGTCGCCTTGGTCGATCTTACCCCTCAAGGCGTGCCAATAAATATTTATTTTTAGATACTTGAATATCTAAGGATACTTCGTTAAAAATATATTAACATATTCTATATAGTTTTCACTTGACACATGGTTTGCCTGAATCACGCTATTAACATCTTCGAGAAACGAACTTGTATACAATAGAAATATAATCGATTCACTATATATTCAGCGAGTAATTAGAATGTTGTTACTGATAATAAAAAAATATTATGACGGTTAAACAAGTTGCCCACAAAGCCATAATAAATTCTTAAGTCCCAGATTATTAAGGCTTGTTCAAATAAGATATAAGATTAGTTTTAACTCGTATTAAAATCTAGAAAGAAAAATAATTTTAAAATTTAATTCAGAATTATAAAATAGTTTATTCTTAGCAAACCCCCTGTGGGGTTACGCATGCAATCTGAATCGGTATCACATAACAAGGTTAATCCTTACGGGAACAACTCAATTTACGCCCGTGCAAAATTTAGGCATCGGTTCGTGAGGCTTTGAAATAAATCAAATGACATATTCGTAGTGTTTTCATTTGTGTTATATGAATGACAAACAGGCAAAAACTTGAGGTCAAAGTGCTCGGTAACACGATATATGCAACATTTCTATTATAGTAACAGTAAACAATAACAGCCTGTTAATGTCCCACTGCTGGGCTAAGGCCTCCTCTCCCTTTTGAGGAGAAGGTTTGGAGCTTATTCCACCACGCTGCTCCAATGCGGGTTGCTAGAATACACATGTGGCATAATTTCAATGAAATTCACCGTCAAGAACGAGACGAATTATAAACACAAATTAAGCACATGAAAATTCACTAGGCCATCTCAGCATTATTTCTATTGTAGCGTTGAATAAACGCATTACTCGCTTCATGCATAGTTGGTTAAAGCACCGCTATGCGTGACGTCACTGCCGAGCTGATGCGCTCGGGCGCGCCTCGGGACCGTCGTGCAACATCGATTTTACCCCGCTCGCCAGTCGTTTTCCGATACCGACGCCGTGAGGCCGCGCGCGCACCGTTCGATACTCATTGCTATACAACGCTTTTACGTATTACGCTTTATTCCTCTCATATTTCTTAGTTGTTCTATTTTCATACTTAAACGCTATCACTGTACCTTCGCTATATCTTTCTTGTGAACCCCTTCTGTGCTTGTGACAATATATGTGTGTAAAAACTATATAGTTTGATTTATCGCTGCTTAACTTTTCCTATGATAGTTAAATTCAACTATAAGTGGTGACCCCGACGTGATACTCGCACTATTATAGACTGTGTACGTTGCAATTAACAGTAATAAGTTAAAATGGCAAACAATGGCGCGAAGGAAGAAGTGTGCCGCGTTGGCGTCAAGGTGCCGCCATTTTGGCCGAACGAACCGGCATTGTGGTTTGTTCAATTAGAAGGACAATTCGCCTTGTCTAATATAACGGCGGATGGCACGAAGTTCTACCACGTTATCGCCAATTTAGCCTACAAATATGTATGCGAGGTAAAAGATGTAATCACGAATCCGCCGGCAGAAAATAAATACGAAAAAATAAAAACAGAATTAATTTCGCGGTTGTCGGCGTCACAGGAGCAAAGGGTAAGACAATTACTTACCCACGAAGAGTTAGGAGTTCGGAAACCCTCTCAATTTCTTCGACATCTGCGGAGCCTAGCTGGAGCTGATGTACCGGACGAATTCATACGCTCGCTGTGGACGAACCGATTGCCTAGTCACGTTCAGGCGATTATTGCAGCTCAAGCCGATCTCCCCCTCGACACGGTGGCGCAAATTGTAGATAAGATCCACGAGGTATCTCTGCAACCTCAGGTAGCAGCAGCATCGACGTCGACTTCAACACCGTCAGGATGTCCGACGACGCTCATAGAAAAGCTTGTTCAGCGAGTCGACGACCTGTCACGGCAAGTTGCGGAGCTATCCATCAGGTCCCGCTCGCGTTCGAGAAGTCGAGCGCGTTCTCCACGCTGGCGTCGACGGTCCCGGAGCCGCTCTAATGCTGGCTCGAGCCATTGCTGGTACCATCGGCGTTTCGGCAACCAGTCGACGAAGTGCCGCTCCCCGTGTTCGTTTCACTCGGGAAACGAACCAAGCAGTCAGTGAAGGCGGCAACGCGTGACTGTAATAGTGTAGCTGGTGGCCGCGTTTTCATAACGGACTGTAAGACTAAAGTGCAGTATTTAATAGATACAGGTTCTGACCTTTGTGTATATCCACATAATTATATTCGAGATAGGAAGTGTATAAAGACAGACTATCAGCTGTTCGCAGCCAATGGGTCCACAATAAATACTTTCGGCTGGGTGAACCTTTCCTTAGACTTTGGACTCAGGCGTGCTTTTACGTGGCGTTTTGTCATAGCTGACGTCACTAAACCTATTATAGGCATAGACTTTTTATCGCATTATAATTTGCTTGTGGACGCTAGACACCATCGCTTAATAGACAATATTACTTCACTAAGTGCTCTTGCTAAACCTGCATCACATGTTGTGTGCCAAATTAAATCTTTTACAGGTACTTCGCGATACCATGACCTGTTTTCACAGTTTCCGGATCTCACTAGACCCGCTGGAGACCTGTCTCCGCGTGAGGTCAAGCACAACACACTCCACTACATACGCACGACTTCCGGACCTCCTGTATACAGCCGTCCTCGTCGTTTAGCACCGGATAGACTCCGGATTGCTATCAAGGAGTTTGAGGATATGGTAAGAGCAGGTATCGCAAGGCGATCCGATAGCCCGTGGTCGTCCCCGTTACATCTCGTGCCAAAGAAAAACAACGAGTGGCGGCCATGCGGAGATTACCGTGCACTTAACGCGCGCACAATACCTGATCGATACCCAGTCCGCCATATAGGTGATATAGCGCATAATCTTGCCGGCTGCACAGTGTTTAGTAAAATTGACCTAATCCGGGCGTATAATCAGATCCCAGTCAACATTGCTGATATACCTAAGACTGCTATAACTACCCCGTTCGGAATGTTTGAGTTTCCATATATGAGTTTTGGTCTACGCAATGCTGCTCAAACATTCCAACGCTTTATAGATGAGATACTCAAAGGTTTAGACTTCTGTTTTCCTTATATTGATGACATCCTTGTGGCCTCTCAGGACGAGACGCAGCACCGTGAACACCTGAAGCAAATCTTTCAGCGTTTACAGGACCACGATGTCGTGATCAACGCTTCGAAATCCGTATTAGGGGAGCCACAGGTGGAGTTTCTGGGGTACGTCGTCTCTGCAGAAGGTACGAGGCCGCATCCTCAAAAGGTGGAAGCCATACAAAAATTCTCGCAACCCAAGACCATCAGGGAACTACGAAGATTTCTGGGTATGATAAATTTTTACCGCCGTTTTGTTCCTAGCGCAGCAAGGATACAAGCCCCATTGCACGAGCTACTGTCTGGTCCAGCTATCAAAGCCAGTACACCTATTGTTTGGTCAAACGAGCTTCAGAAGGCATTCGAAGCGTGTAAGGCAAGTCTAGCTCAAGCCACACTTTTAGCACACCCGCATCCAACAGCTGAATTAACTCTGTGGACAGATGCTTCAGACAACGCGATCGGCGCTGTACTACAGCAGGAAATAGACTCCGTGTGGCAACCGCTTGCTTTCTTCTCCAAAAAGCTCAGTAGATCACAGCGAAAATATAGTCCATTCGACAGAGAACTACTAGCGATCTACGAAGGCGTTAAACATTTCCGTCATATGGTAGAAGGGAAAGACTTCACCATATATACCGATCACAAACCAATAGTATCGGCGTTCAGAAAGGCCTCAGAGAATTGCTCACCACGCCAATTTCGGTATTTTGATTTTGTGTCGCAATTCACAACTAATATTAAATATGTCGCAGGTGAAGACAACGTGGTAGCCGATGCTCTCTCACGCACGGATGCAATTACCACCGCCATCGACTTGGACGCATTAGCTTTATCGCAAGCGAATGACGACGAGCTCCAAGGAATTTTAAGAAGCAATACTTCTTGTCTGGACCTCCAGAGATTAGACATTTCTGGTTCCGGTAAGACGATTTACTGCGATATGTCCTGCTTATCACCACGTCCTTATCTGACTCCAGAATTCCGCCGACAAGCGTTCGACTGCTTTCACGGATTGAGTCACCCAGGTGTTAAAGCAACAACCAGACTGGTCACGCAAAACTACGTGTGGCCTAATATTAAAAAGGACTGTGCCGAGTGGACTCGTAACTGTCTGTCATGTCAACGCTCGAAAGTTTCCAGACACACTCGATCTCCTGTACAGCATTTTGTTCCTCCGTCGAACAGATTCAGCCATGTACACATTGATCTAATCGGACCTCTGCCAGCCTCACAAGAGTATAAGTATTGTCTTACAGCCGTGGACAGATTCACTCGTTGGCCAGAGGTAATACCACTCTCCGACATCAAAGCTGACACAGTGGCAAATGCTTTTGTTGCTGGTTGGATTTCACGTTTTGGCTGTCCCGAGAAGATAACAACGGATCGAGGAAAACAATTTGAGGCATTTTTATTTAAGGAACTTTCGAAGCTGATAGGTGTCAATCATATACAGACCACAGCATACCATCCCGCTGCGAATGGAATGGTCGAACGGTTCCATCGGCAACTCAAGGCGGCGATAATGTGCCACAATGACGAAAACTGGGTTGAAGTACTTCCGCTAGTTCTTTTAGGAATTCGTTCAGCATGGAAGGAGGACATAAGCACGTCATCAGCTGAACTAGTGTATGGAGAGCCCTTACGATTACCTGGCACATTTTTCAACAACTGTCCCACTGAAATCGTGGATTGCACAGATTTTCTCGCACGACTACGAGAAAACATTCGGAAACTTAAACCTACACCAGTTGTTCACCATGGCAGAACTCCTGTTTTCATCAGCAAGGACTTGCGATCTGCTCTACAAGTTTTTATACGGCAAGATTTCGTTCGCAAGCCTTTACAGGCACCGTACGCTGGACCATATACCGTCATCGAACGAGGAGACAAATTCTTCAAGATCGACATTCGGGGGAAACCTACCACCGTTTCGATAGACAGATTAAAACCAGCGTACATACTGAGTGACCAAGCGCCGTGCACGGAAGTTGGGATGAAACAGATAGAGGATACAGTTAGAAGTAATGAAGATCGCCGTACTCGATCAGGTCGAAGAGTACGTTTTCCCGACGTTTTTCGACCTTAACGGTCTCCGGGGGGGCTGATGTAGCGTTGAATAAACGCATTACTCGCTTCATGCATAGTTGGTTAAAGCACCGCTATGCGTGACGTCACTGCCGAGCTGATGCGCTCGGGCGCGCCTCGGGACCGTCGTGCAACATCGATTTTACCCCGCTCGCCAGTCGTTTTCCGATACCGACGCCGTGAGGCCGCGCGCGCACCGTTCGATACTCATTGCTATACAACGCTTTTACGTATTACGCTTTATTCCTCTCATATTTCTTAGTTGTTCTATTTTCATACTTAAACGCTTCACTGTACCTTCGCTATATCTTTCTTGTGAACCCCTTCTGTGCTTGTGACAATATATGTGTGTAAAAACTATATAGTTTGATTTATCGCTGCTTAACTTTTCCTATGATAGTTAAATTCAACTATACTATTATAGACACTCCAGAAATAACAATACGATAATTCAATGCTTAGTTGCAGAATATCAAACAAGTCGCAATATATCGCGTATTATAGTATATATAAATAAGAAGATTCGAAACATTTAAAGTGGTATGTAATTTCAAAGTCAAAATATACGTTATTCAAGTAGGACACTTATGCACTTTTGAATCGTCATTTTACAATTTTCATTTTAACATAAATCTACCTACACTGAGAATTAGAGATTACAGAATCGAATTCCGGGAGGGATATATGAACTTCGTCAAAAGTTTGGTGTATAAGTTTTAGGAAATTATAATAAAAATAAAACTATAAATATAAATAAATTAAATAACTATAGCTTAATTAGACGTCATCATCATCATCATCAACTGTCCACTGCTGGACATAGGCCTCTCCAATGGCACGCCACTGAGCTCGATCCTCAGCTCTCAATATCTATATTGTTAAGAATGTCTTCCGACATTGCTCAGTTGCTCAGTTTTGATTCCTTTGTTCTGTTTGTGTGTGTAAATTGTACGTGTCGATCTACGTTTACTTTATTGTGGTATAATTGTATTGAAAACCTATTTCTATCTTGATTTCTAATAATATGGCACGCACGCACACGTAAAAGTGCGGCGGAGAAGGAGCAAGATGGCATTAGAGCGTCAAGCCGTCACGGCTTACGAGTCGGTTTTACACCCAAACTCGCCAATACACATTTCACATCAACAACCAAGACGATAAAAATAAGTACTCTTTTATATTTATTTTATTATTTATTCCACGAAATATTAAAAAATAAATGCAAACAAATATATTAAAAAGATGAGAGTGTATTTCGCTAGAGCAACAAAGAAAAATAAAAAACTTTAAGGTAAACTGTTTTCTATTCACCGTTCAAAGAATAAGAAGTTGCAGAAAAGGCAACGCGTAATTAATTACTTTACTCGCTTCGAAAAATCAGTATTCATATTTTCGAATTTAAGTTCATCCTAAAATACGTTTTATTGTTTAAAACTTTGTTCGTAACTTTAACGCTTTGACTTTCAAGCCTCATTCAAGTAATTTAGGTCTATTTCTTTTTAATATACAAGTATTAAATATGTTTCTGTATTTTGTGTTACTAATATAAATAACTACGATATATATAAATAGCTAAAGAGAGAGTAAGTTAAACAAAAATATGGTAATATGTGTGCTATCAGCGCGACATGTTTGTTTTATATAATAAAAACGTGGCCGTCACGGGATGTCCGTTAAATTTTAAGGAATCCAATAAACATTAACTAAAATAAATAAAAAAATAGTTTTGTTAATAAAATAATGAGAGTAGATCAGCGGTGGAGAGAGGTATGACCGCACGAGAGTGTCCAATCGTCCGCCGTCACGGCATTACCCCCAAGACACGCCAATAGAAGTTTCTCATCAAAAACGTAAATTAATAACTCTTATTTAAATTCACTTGTGTATTGCAACTCCCCATGCGTTTGAAGTAAGTCTTAAGCAAATTCCACCGAATCAATTGAGGTGAAACTTAACCCACATTTTTATTTAAATGACAATAGAAACTAATAAACTAAATGTAAACAACATTGGTACACATATTAAATAAATTAAAGAGTGTTTTTTTTTTTATTTTTACTTTATTACTTTGTCTCGTTTGTAAAAAAGAATACCAATTTGAGGTTTTTGGATCAATATGCAGGAAAAACGGCTAGATAAATAGGCAGGAAAAACTTATAAACTAAAATTTCTTGAAAAAGAAACAATGTTTACACATATTAAATAAATTAAAGAGTGTTTTTTTTTTATTTTTACTTTATTACTTTGTCTCGTTTGTAAAAAAGAATACCAATTTGAGGTTTTTGGATCAATATGCAGGAAAAACGGCTAGATAAATAGGCAGGAAAAACTTATAAACTAAAATTTCTTGAAAAAGAAACAATGTTTACGCATCTAAATTATATTTTACTAGCTCTCTTTACCTACTTTGCACAGATAATATAAGGTATCTACGTACAAATTTACGTACAATATTTTTTTGTAACTATTATAGATTTCTACACGACTACATGAACATAATAAGCTACATTTAAAAAAATATCCAACGGAGACACATATTATAAGCTACATGATATATAGCTAAAAGATATTTATTTATAATCAGTTTATATAGACCAATCTTATCCCTTTTAATACAGTTGAAAATATTATCTAATAATAATATCTGTTTTGTCCATTAAAAAGTTTGAAGGAAAGAATAAAGCGCGTTTCTTTACAAATTACTCTCGGGATCGTCTGATATTGAAACAAGAATATTAAAACATCTTACAGCTTCAAGATCGCAGTAATGACTTGCAGTAGAAAGAATTGTCTCGAAATTGTTTTCGTTTTCCTTTCATAAGAGTTTTCCGACAGCGGCTTAGTGCCGCTGAGGAATGGCTACGCGTTCATCGTATGTTTTTCATTATTTAAATTTAATAAAATAATATATGAACATATTAAGTTTTTATTTCGAAAACTGTAAACAAATTTTTGTTTATTACTGTAACAATTAAATTTATTTCAGCTCGTGGTTTTTACTGTAGACATTTTGGAGATCAGAAAATCCTGCTTATATAATATATTATATCTGTTATAGTTTAAGCAGCGTTTGCGTGTAAAGCGTCCGGTTCGTCAATGTTTTCCCCGACTACATTGTACATAATAAGCTATAACTTCAATGAAGTTTGTCTTTTGTTTTTCTTTAGTAAGTAACTGCCTCTGAACGTCCTACTTTCCCAATGTCTTCTCCTTTTTGAGGAGTAGTTTTGAGATTATTTTATTTATGTTTTTCATTACTGAAATAATTCGATAAATGTAGTAAAATGTTGAGCATAATATATCTTATTCTGTCTAAGATAATCAATTACTTTAATTCTATAGTTAATTCTCCCAAAGGTAATGTACACTGGTGGTCACAAACGTTCCTTTACACAAATCAGTGTTTACACAAGTGGTCGCCGCAATTACGAGTACTGTTGTGTTTCGGTCGCTTAAGGATTGTATATATAGTTTCTGGGTAATTCCCCATTCGATCAAAGAGACTCCTAATGTACCTGTACCAGATAGTTAATATTATGGATGAGTGGATTAGTACATAGATGGATAATAAATTAATTAAGATAGCGTTGTTATACAGCATAAATAATGACAATATACATCTACTCTTTATATACACGTAGATATAACATATACAGCCTAACTTATAAACGTTTGTCTAACGGTTAATATGTTATTATATATTTTTCTTTTGAATGTCAAATCAATAATGACAGAAAGAGTGAAATTAGTATTAATTTAAACAGACGCCAAATGTTTAGTAGGTGATTATTTAATCGATGCTGTCTTTTTCTTTCTATTGTCAAATCAGTAGTGTTTAACTAAACAGCCACTGAGCAACGTTTATAAGTAAACGTTTAATGAGTGATTAGTTAAACAATGCTGTTGTGTCTGAAAGAAGAACTTTCGAATGTGAAACTAATAATGACAGAAAGAGAGAAATCAATGTTTAACTGAACCGCTAAGCAACCTTTATTAACTGTATTTATATTAGCTGTAATTTACACCCAAAACAATGTACCGTTTAAGAGCGAATTATTTATTTATATAGCGTTAATGCAGTGAAATTGTTCAGCATGGGCCTCGCCACTTTTACATTTTAAATGACGTTTGTGGAACACCGCGCGAGTTTTATTCCGTCCGCTTTATTCCTGAATGATATTTCAAATATAATTTATAAACGTAAATATGTTTAATCTTATGTTTTTTTAACTTATTGAACGCACATTCCATTTTCATAAGATATAGATTAAAAAAATTAATAGTTTACTTTTATAACAAAGTTTTTAGATATATTACTCAACATGATTAAATAAATAATAAATGAGTATTTTACTTTTGTAATTTGCTGAGTTTTATTATCTTTTTCTAAGCACCTCTACAATAAAAGTATACCTTAAGAGATCGGCAATTGTTTTCTTAGAAAAAAAAATCCGTCAGAAGCAGCGTCATCCTATTTTTATCGGACTCTCTCGCTTCGATGCTTCGTCTGAATGCCAAGAATTTATTGCGTTGTACAGCCTCCAGCGGAGCGAGAGGAATTAGTCGACAATCAGCCGGGAGCTGCTGCCTAGACCACGGACAATGCCACCAACAAAATGTATTATTTTGACATCATTGTCACTGAATAATATAAGAAACGTGAATTCAATCTGTGCTATTTTAATATACGGGACCTGCAATGGGGAAAAACGATTACACTTTTTTATAAAAATAAATAAGAGTTTTTATAACTTTCAAAGTTCGAATGATTAGATGTAAAACATAAAAAAACTGCCTCTTATATATTATAAAACGTATATAATGTAAGATGTAGTTTTGACGTTTAAGTTAAACAAAGGAACGGAACCAGATTGTCGAGATTAAATAAAACATATTAAAAAATAACGAATAGAGGTTTATCAATTAGTGGATACATTTTACTATAAGCTTTGCTTTAAATATAATACATTTTTATTAAATATTCAGGCAAGATCCTTTTGTTTCAGTAATTGCAATCGGAGCACAATAAAAATAATTTGAAACAAATATTATCATAATTTCTCACTTATTCATGGCCTTCAATTAAGGTATCACAGCACTAGCTGTTTTTTTATGTGTACAATGATAGATATAGTATCGTATCACGTACACGAGATGTACTTTACTGGTGGTAGGGCTTTGTGCAAGTTCGTCTCGGTAGGTACCACCCACTCATCAGATATTTTACCGCAAAACAGCAGTACTTGATATTGTTGTGTTCCGGTTTGAAGAGTGAGTGAGCCAGTTACAGCACAAGGGACATAAAATCTTAGTTCCCAAGGCTGGCGGCGCATTTCTTACAATGCCAATGTCTAAGGGCGTTTGGTGACCACTTACCATCAGGTGGCCCATATGCTCGTCCGCATTCCTATTCTATAAAATAAAAAAAAGATGACACAATACGATATATATTGTGTAATTGATTTTAGGAAGAGAGCCTATTAAATATTTGATCGTAAGTTACCTTCGTCCATAGACTAACACTGATAGTCCAAGAAGCTTAAACACTTTACGCAGTTATCAAACATAAGTGTCAAGTTGATAAGGATCAAGGATAATTGTGTTCCGGATTTAAGGGTGAATGAACCCATTATATTTGAGTAATTTGAAAAAATGCATATGCATTTTGGCGGTAAAATAAAGTGACCTATTTCGGCCGTCATTCTCAAGAGTAGCCATTTGGATAGCGCAGGAAATATTATGCTGCATAAGTGTTTGCGCAAACACAGGTGCACACTTTCTCACTGTTGCGACTCGACTACTTACCAAGAATTCAAACGCAGAATCAATCATTTTATATACAGACACTATTACCCAGGGCGGTAGAATAATAATTAACAAGATGAGTAGGTACCAGTCGAGCCCCACCGAGTAAATATGATCCATGGCTATTCCGTGTATAAAAATAGTTACTCAAATTCATTGCATCCGCTCGCGATCTAAAAATATCACGATAGTTTAAATTTAATTCGAAAACTTATAAATTATCTCGAATTGATATGTCATGTCATAGACAATAAAAATTGTAGCGCAGAAAATTTTCTGATGCATAAATAGAAATATATATAAATTGTATATATATTTGCAAGAAGCCGGAATGGCCTAGTGGTTAGAACGTGTGAATTTTAACCGATGATTGTGGGTTCAAACCCGGGCAAGCACCACTGAATTTTCATGTGCTTAATTTGTGTTTGTTATTCATCTCGTGCTTGACGGTGAAGGAAAACATCGTGAGGAAACCTGCATGTGTCTAATTTCATTGAAATTAGACACATGCCACATGTGTATTCTACCAACCCGCAATGGAGCAGCGTGGTGGAATAAGCTTCAAACCTTCTCCTCAAAAGGGACAGGCCTTAGCCCAGCAGTGGGACATTAACAGGTTGTTACTGTTTACTGTTACTGTTGTATATATTGGCGAATATGTTGAAAAAAATTGGAATTCAATTGGCTTTGTAGATTATATAGATAATAAAATTAATCAGCAATTTAATATAGTTCGTAAAATGTATTTAAATCTGTATTTAATAAACAACAAAACTATGATGAAATAAAACTACAATAGACAATGTTAAATACGGTTTTAATTTTCTAGTTCTCGGAATTATTCCTTAAAAAATAATTACAAAAAATATACCTTTATGTGAGATTATTAGTTTCCAAAATACTATTTATCCTATACTATCAATAATTTTGACCAGGGCGGCGAACAGACTATACATACGCAGAGTATAAATTACATATCCAAGCAGCATTTATTACTAACTTAGTAGTAGAAACTGAATGAAACACTGGTACTCAATAAATAGTATTTAAAAGATATTAGATTAAAAGTTAAAAGAAAACCGTTTATAAAATATAAATTTTTAACTAATAAACATTGTTAAAGTTTTGAGACACACAATGGTTTTCATCCTTATCGATCTTATCAAGCTATCCCCGCGACTACACCCGCGTCAAAATTCAATAAATCTCGTAATTTATACACTCATAACCTTATCCATGAGCCGGGCTGCCTCTATGTTAAATTTTATTACGATAGGATACCGAGACGAGACTTAAACGACCGAGTTTAGTCATTATTATATGTTAGTTAGTTACAATATTACTTGATAGATATGTAGATACCAGACTCACGAAAAGGAATATGTTACAGAGGCTTCCACATCATAAAGTTATTAAGGCCTCATATCAGGCAATCATACTAGCTACTATATAAACTTACAAGAAACATTCAACATTATGTCAGTAACTTTATTACGTTGAAATATACAAGAAATATATTCCTTTAGACTGTTTACTAGATGTAGCAACACCGAACAAACGATAATACCAAGCCAGTATAAGCTTTAATGTAAATATATAGAATAACATTGAAATGAATTCCGTTTTAACTTTTATATGGTATGATAAAAAGCAAGTGAATATAAGGCAAATGTGAGTATTTTTCTGAATCTGATTCTGTATGAAATAGATAACCTTTGCATTAATCCATACTTTAGCTTGTAGCATCAACTTACCCATAAAATTATATTCTGAATTTCAGAAAGTGATACGCAACATTGACTATAATAATTATAACATTTAAAGCATTCTCGCATCAAAATGGCATATCACCTAAGTCGGTTTCCAACATTTCGTACTTGATATACGACGCGAACCTTTGAAGAACAACATTGCAGCGCCAAAAGAATGTACGAAAATCAACTCAATTAATAGGGGAAATAGTTTAAAATGCTGTAGGAAGATTTGAGCTGTACGTACCTATTAGTTAAATAAATCCTTGTAAAAATCATGTAGACAAGAACATGACAACATAAAATATAATCATATTGTGATACATTAATATAAACATTTGTTACTAAGATTAATATTATAGACAAAAGAGATCGACTATCTTTCTATAGTGAGAATTGAATGAAAATTGTCTTATTTCAATTTACCAGTAATAGCCTGTGAATGTCCCACACAGTCTAGCGACTAAGGCCAATCTGAATCGGTATCACATAACAAGTTTAATCCTTACGGGAACAACTCAATTTACGCCCGTGCAAAATTTAGCGGTTCGTGAGGCTTTGAAATAAATAAAATGACATATTCGTAGTGCTTTCATTCGTGTTATATGAATGACAGACAGAAACTTGAGGTCAAAGTGCTGGGTAAAACGATATATGCAACATTTCTAATATAGTAACAGTATGCAGTAACAGCATGTTAATGTCCCACTGCTGGGCTAAGGCCTCCTCTCCCTTTTTGAAGAGAAGGTTTTGGAGCTTATTCCACCACGCTACTCCAATACGGGTTGGTGTGGCAGAATTTCAGTGAAATTAGACACATGCAGGTTTCTTCACGTTGTTTTCCTTCGCCATGAGATGAATTGTAAACACAAATTAAGCACATGAAAATTCAGTAGTGCTTGCCCGGGTTTGAACCCACGATCATCGGTTAAGATTCACGCGCTCTTACCACTGGGCCATCTCGGCTTTTTTTTATTTAAACTTAGAAAGTGCCATTCAAAAAACAATCATTACGCTTGTTAACAATACTTTATTGTGAATTTAGGTGGCACTAGCAAGTAACATCTGGCTAGCAATCAAAATAGATCGCATATAAACGAGATAACGTCAGGCGAAACTACGGAACCAAGTGCAACATTTATTTCGTACCGTCCTAAACGACGAACCGATGTCAATGTGCCATTCGTAGAGTATGCGTACGTATCCTAAAACAGAGGTGAAATATCATCACGACAGCACAACGCCTCTATAGTCGTATTTTTTAAAGCCGAAGCGCTTCAATTTTATTTTCACGCCTGCAACGCGCTGATACGATGAAACTTTCATCGAAGGCTTTCACTAGATGCGCGCAAAACATAAATCGTGGATGGACGCCGCGCCGAACGAACTCTCGTCTTTATTTTGTACAATAATATAGATTACAGACGTACAATGTGTGTTTAGTTTTTTTAAAGCGAACTACAGAAAATACAGAAACTTTTTATTATTTTTTTCCCGTCTGCGTATGAAAAAGCCCTTAGATATCCCACTGATGGACAAAGACTCGCCTTGGCTACAACAGGCTATTACTACTGCGGATTGGTGGTTCTTTGTATGTCTGTCTTAATCATACATACTGTTACAAAATTTGTAAAACTTTAAGATATTTTTGTTTTTCGCATTAAATAATGTAATTTATAGTCAACAAAAATAACCAAAACATCTTTAATATTAAGTTGCCTTGTCCATAATATAAATATTTTCAAGCTTATTGATATGCGTATTTTAACAAATCGAACTGTATGCGTATTATGCTGTACTCGTTCATACGATTAATAATTTGCTTTAACATGGCTTTTATTTAAGCCTTAAGTAAATGATCATATTTAAAATACTTAATTATATTTGGTTTTATTAAAATTATGGAGATACATTAAGATGGCTGATGTGAACAACGAAATTAATTTTTATTGAAATATTTTATAATTTAAGAAAATAAATAAATATGAAGTGAAGTAAATAAAAACATAATTTCGTGAATTATATTTTCTTATTCAATCAAAAATATTCATAAGAGAGCGACATGTCGTTTGCCGTTACGTTATGAGAGTTGGTCTCACCCGCGTCTATTATGTGACACATATATATATACCAATAAATATATGAAATAACCAATAAAAGTTAACTAGAGTTATTTTAACGAAATCTTTAAAATTAAATATTTTATTTACTGGCAAAGTAATTTATGGAGCTAAAATCATTAAATAACTATAAAAGAGTTCAAATATTTTTAAATAGGTCGTTACTCTAATCACGTTCCCACATAATGGTGTATAGTGACTTAATGGTCTGAGCCCGTGATAAGCAAGTACCTTTGTCCAGAGTAAGACATTAAATAGGCAATAAAGATAACCCGCTTATTCACATAATGTGACCTTATTTAGAACATCAATGTTACTTGACCAAAGGTAGGATTTTTTTGAGAATATAAAACGAATGAATTTGACGAGCCGGTTGGCGTGGCGGATAGATACTGGCCTTTCACGCCGATTCGATTCCCACCCAGGATAGACATTTGTGTGCATGAACATGTCTGTTTGTCCTAAGTCTGGGTGTAATTATTTATATAAGTATGTATTAACAAAAAAAGTAGCATGTTGTCTGGTTTCCATAGTACAAGCTCTACTTAATTTGACATCAGATGGCCTTGTGTGAATAATGTCCCAGGATTTTAGTGTATTAATGAATTTCTTAAATATAAATTACACTTTTAAAAATAACTTTTTGATAAAGTCTACATTTAAATTTATTTCATTTTAAATTCGTTTGTTTTATATCGTTAATATGACTTTATTTACTTTGATTTATTTAATACTACCCGTCCCGTCTTCGCACGGGTTGAATAAGGTTTTACATAAGGATCTAAATAAAAGACTCATATCGTAATACATAATATAACTCTATTGATTTACGGGGCGCACGCTAGCTAAAGAAAAGCTTTATTCGGCATAACTTTTTTAATAATCTTCTACAATCCTTTACAATATTTTAATTATTTCTTATGAATGACTCCGTCCATTGGTGAAAATCGTTCGAAAATAGGTTCTGAAGTTTTTGAGTTTATTGCGTTCAGACAGACAGAAGATTTTGTTTTACAATATGTAGTGATTATATTTAGTGCACTTGCTGTGTTAATTTGAATACCAGGAATATTTGTATGAGTCAATGTGCATTCGCATATATCCAAAAATGTAATGATGAGTCATTGACCCCAAAAATTGTGCTACCTACACGATATATAATGTTCTATATTTATATTCGTACGTATAATCGCACTTAGCCTTACTAATATCATAAATGCGAAAGTAAATTTATGTATTTGTTTTAAAAGTTTTCACGTCTTCACTAATCAACCGATCATCATGGAAATTGCATACACATTGTAACACGCGAGTAAAGCCGCGGACGCAAGGTTAGATTTAACGCGTTAATCTCACGAATCCGTTCGATAACATAATACTTTTTTGCGTTACATAGACCTACGTATTTTTAATAAAATATCTAGGCAAATGAGGCACCTGATGGCATGTGGTCACCATCAAAATATGACACATCCCCCCGAATGCCGCCAGGCCACACGTATTCTTCTTTTAGCCTCCTTCTCAAAGTTGTGCCGGCCCAGTTGTATAGTTTGGCCCAGGTAGATGTATTCCCGTACATATGGTCTCGGGGATACATGTTGGTTTGTCATAATTTTGGTATTTTCAATGTTCATCCCGAGACCTACTTGTCTTGAAGAATCGCTCAGGCTGTTTAACATCTCTTCGAAATCCTGCAGTCTCTGCCATGATGACAATGTCGTCGGCAAATTGCAGATGAGTAATATGTTGGCCATTTATATTAATGACGCGTCGGTTCAAATCGAGCGACTTGAAGACGTCCTCCAAAGCATTGGAAAAAGTTAGTGTTAGTATTATGATCGCTCAATTTTTATTCGACATAAATGTGAAGCGAATATAATATAATTCATTCAATAATTGAATAAGATTTATGTCTGTAGTTACCAGTTTACAAATCTTTGTTCCCAAGGTCGGTGGTGCATTGGCGATTTAAGGAGTGGCAAATATTTCTTACAGCTCCAATGTCTATAGGCGGTGGTGACCACTTACCAGATTGCCTCCTAGACAGTCTACCTATGTAATACTATAAAAAAGGAAGGCAAGTGGGCTGGTGGTAAGAAGTAACTACTGTGTGCATTAGCACTGTAATATTAAACAATCTCTGCACCCTAAAAGTGTCGTTAACCATAGAAACTTATGACTTGCGCCTGTATTTACTATTTACACAGGCTCACTTACCTTTCAAGCCGGAACACAGCATATTCACAAATATGTTGTTTATTGGTAGTATACCCTAACCGAATATTCTGTTACTATATAATTTCGATCAATATGGCGCAATGGCTAGGACATTCAAAACTTAACCAAAGGTTGCAGCTTCAAACCCAGACTCGAACATCAATAAGTTTTCATATCAATCATTATTTCATTCATTATAATTCATTTGTGCTCGGTGTTGAAGGGAAACATCTTGAGAAAACCTGTATGTGTCGGATGAAAATCAGCCACCACCACATTAGAGAAGCGTGGTGGAATAAGCTCCGAATATTTATAACTAGACTTCCAACCACTACTTAAAATTTCAATAGAAACTCTTATATATAATACCTAAAAAGTATATTAAAATTTAACCAAAAGCGGATTAAATTTATAATCCTTACACCAACGTTATTTCGAGAGCAGACAGACGGGAACAAATTCTGAGCCAGTCTCTCTTAATTGAAATGTGTCGCGCGAAATACATATTATACAATGTACCCGCATCCGACTGAACGTCTTGAGCGAATTTGGAACTGTGTACATAAAACCAGTCAACGAGATACAAGAGTGTTAATTAATGAAACTACGATGTTTCTAATGTTTCCACATAAATACTTGTCCTATTCATTTTAACAGTATAATATTATTAAATTCAAATTATAAATTGTCTGTTTGAAGTAATTGAGAATATTTGTTTAAGTTTATGGTCATTGATTTATGTTAGCTCACCGTCCAGACTTCGCACGAATAGAATATGGATTTTATCCCGTGCTAATTTTAAGCTATCATACTAATATTATAAATGTATGTATATTTTGTTCGTTTTTAGCGACTTATGAAAAAACAACTAATCAGATTTATATGGAACTCGGATTTACTATGTATTCCATCACTCTCATACTGCAATGGTAATCGATGGAACCTTAAGGTGTTATTGGTAGCCTTACATATAAACTTCGGAGTGTTACTGGAAATTTCCCAATAATATATTGTCCCGAAACGAGGTTTGAACTCAGGACCTCGAGGGCCTTATAAGTCCACTAGACCAACGAGGCAGGCATTTTATAACCGATTTAAGCTTCCTTATCCTGACTTAACAACATTTTCAAATACAAGTATTGACCTCTAAAGCTTGCAATTGAGAGATTGCAGATTGATAGACAGGCCTTCACGAGCAGATGTTACGATCAAATCGAAACATATCGAAGCTCTTTGTACAATGTGAAAACTGAAGAGATTAGTAAAAACTCTTTTTCTACTATAAGCTTCAGAATTAGGATTCAAACCTTACTAATAGTATGAAAACGTTCAAATACTGTTTTTGTATAACCTGTTTCTATTATTTTGTGATGGATTTAATACGATTTTTACCAAATGGGAATAATATTTTTGTTTAATGATTTTTTTTCTGTAATCTGTAAAGAAATATTTTATTCTTAGAAATACACTTCGAAAATTGTCGTCAAATTTATAAAGGTTAGTGGATAAACATGTGTCAAATTTTCATTTGACAATGACAAATTGCATTTGTTTTACGATGTTTTATTTCACAGAGCAATATATGAATTATAAACACAAATTAAGTACATTATTTAGTAGTGCTTGCCCGAATACGAACCCATGATATTTGGTTAAGATTTATGTGTTCTAACCATTGAGCTATCTCGACTTCTAGATACAATATTCCTTATATTCATGTAATATTCCCATTGTCAAATACAACGTCGACATAGATTCTATTTATTACTAACTTAAAAGGCTTCTTTAAAATATTTTGTAACTTATTATATTCTTATAACTTATTATTCGCACACCAGTCACCACCTAGCGTTCTTTGAATGGACTAAATTGTTGAAGGAGAAAATTATATAAAACATAAGATATTAAACAAATAATTTTAAAGCAATAAGAAGTTTAAGAATGCATGCAGGATACAATATCAGAAGTAACTGGCCATCAATCTCCAGACAGAACAAGTGAGTCGTGAAATTCGGTACTTCGATTTACGATTTCAACAAATTTACTCCGCAAATAGTATCCCGATACGTGGTTCTCAGCTTAAACCATTACCTCTATTCGATGCAACATTATCAAATTCACTGATTTAGCAGACCGACCCGATTTTGGATGTTCTTTTGCGGCCGGTGTAACAACATTGACAGTTATAACTACGTATCGTATCGTACTGAATTCGCCGTACGGTGCTCATTAAAATAATAGTTTTAAGTTATATTTTTTCGTTGATTAATTTTAAAATATTTAGTTTAAAGTTAATCTCTAAACGAGTCATCCATTCAAAAATATTATGTTTCATATGACTACATGATAATGATTAACATAACTGACTGAAGATTATAATAACGCCGACGAGCCGGTTGGCGTGGTTGGTAGATACTTGTCTTTCACGCCGAAGATTGTGGGTTCGATTCCCACCCAGGACAGACATTTGTGTGAATTAACATGTCTGTTTGTCCTGAGTCTGGGTGTAATTATCTATATAAGTATGTATTTCCAAAAAAAAAAAAGTAGTATATCAGTTGTCTGGTTTCCATAGCACAAGCTTTGTATAAGCTTAATTTGGGATCAGATGGCCGTGTGTGAAAAATGTCCCAGGATATTATTATTATTATTATTACTATAATTTATATTTTTAAATCATATCGTGATCGACAGTGAAGTGAAGTGAAATGAAGTGAACTTGCGTCAAATAAAATTATACCATCTATGTACTCAATTAAATTCGAATCAACATTGGAGCAGCGTGGTGGAATAACCTCCAAGCCTTCTAATTAAAAAAAAGACCTTACCCCAGCTGTTATATATTATGATTGTTGCTCTTTTACTTAATTAAATTAACAAACAACAAACTCATCTGATTATAATATTATTATGATTTAGTAAGAACTTACAAACTGTAATTGTTATATAAAAACTATTAATCATTAATAAGAGAATATCGCAGCGCAATTTTCTTTAATCCTGAAAAAGTCAAAAGAGATTAGATTTTCTGAAGCTGACCTAAAAGAAATAAGACAATTAATTAATTACTCGTAACTGTTTTGCCGCGTTCGGTAGGAAAACTGGAAAGATTTATTATTTACACTTGACTTACACGAATTTATTATTGCTTATATATTACTAACATTTTCATATATCTGTAGTAGTGTTATAGTAATTAATAATATCAAAATAAATAATAGCTTAACTTTTATTTAAGTAAACAGTTTAGCTATTGTGCTGTCAACAGACTTTAGTGATATTTTTTTTGTAATCTATACTTTTGTTTAAAGCAAAGTGACTGATTGAACGCGCTTGTCACGAGATCTACCTGAAATAAATCAAATTTCGTTAAATCGTTAAACATGTCATCATCGGATACAAAAGTATGTGGAGAGAGCCATAAATAAATATATATTTACTGGTGGTAGGGCTTTGTGCAAGCTCGTCTGGGTAGGTACCACTCACTCATCAGATATTCAACCGCAAAACAGCAGTACTTGGTATTGTTGTGTTCCGCTTTGAAGGATGAGTGAGGCAGTGTAATTACAGACACAAGGGACATAACATCTTAGTTACCAAGTTTGGCGGGTCATTATCTTATAACGCTAATATTGGCGATGCCAATATTTACGGGTGGTGGTGATCACTTTCCTTTACGAATAGAAATAGTTCAGACTAATGGCTTTGCGTCATGTTTTCTGAGTCACGGGAATGTACTAAGTTCCAACGTCCAGACTCCGTGCTGTTAATGGTAATTTTCGTCAGAAAAGTCCAATTACTTTTTACTTGCCCAACCTTGGGTTTGCAGCCTTATACCGAACTACTCGAACTACGGCAGTCGTCAGTCAAGGTCTTAATAAAGAATATGGCTGACAACATTGAAATAATGTCGAATTCGTCAATGCAGTTAAGCTAAAAAATATAGTCTAATCTTATTATTTTTATTTAATTTTAAAAATGTATGTTACTATTGCACATGTTCTTATATATCTATTATGTCTTAAATTAAAAGCTTACGGGTTTACTGAATCACTTTTAGATTGGCTATCATCGTATTTAAAAAAAATCTGCATTCTTATAGTTTGGATTACGATGACGCAAAAAAAAAACATTTTGTTTAATTTTTGTTATTATCAAACTCGCGTTTGTCAAAATAACGGATCCATTTTGTAAATGTTGTCAGTATTTATGTTGAGATAGAAAAAAATATTGGAATGAAATCTTTCTATGTCTTATTTATATGAAAATGCCTTATACGACTGCAAACGATCCTTGTCCTTAATTAACTTCATAATTTGTTTCCATGTATTTTCCTTATTATACTAATTCATTATACATAGAAATAGATTATAGCTTAAGTTTGTATGGAATATTAATTTATATTTAGTTGAAGAATTTGATTAACACAATTACGATTATCTTACATTAAATAAAGTTTACATTAGATATTAATGGAAAATATAATCGGCATGGGAATATAACAGTTACAAATATATTTTTATAATCAAAATCATATGTGATATATCATAATTTACCAAGTGATAATTCATACATGAACTAGCAACATTGAGCGAATCGGAAGTGTAGTAAGTACGGGATGTGGGAAATTTTTTTTGACACATTGCGCGGAAAAAAATATGATTGAACGCTGTTCCCGGTATGTACCATATTATGATTGACATGCTTTAACTACAGTTTTCATACAAAAACTAAGCTGCAATCTAAAATCCGACATGCATAGATCTTGTTAAAAATTATTGCTATGTCAATCTCCCGATTTATTATTTGCACACTTAACTGCATATGTCTAAAGATTTTTAAAATGCTTAATTATCTATTTCGCACATATATTTAAGAGATTCTTATACATGAAATTAATATATGTATATATTAAAATAATTATATAGAAAAGTCTGTATTCTAAAATTGCAAAAACTAAACAATAACTATCGTTAAAATTTAAATTCTGTCTCGAATCGAAACCGTTTAAAATTAGTAGAATTGACCAAGTAGAACGTTTAGCTAAAGAAAAATACATTATTTCATTCGAACTATTAATATACTTACCTAAAATATATTATTTATATATTTATTTGTTTTAAAATTGAATGTTACCTGAGGAAAATTTAATTATTTCTAACTGACGTAGTCTACTCAACTGTAAACGTAATTGAGATTAAAACTTTTTGAGTAATTTCGAGTAATCTCAATTAAAACTAATTATACTTTTTTAACCAAATTATGATATTTAAACAAACATTTTATATACCTAACTACAAAAACTACGGAGGCGAAATATCGCAGTAATTCTTAACAGTCGATCGCCCGTCGAAACCTTGAAAAGCATTAATGAGTTTTTATAATTTGTCTCATGAGACGAAGGAGAGCAGTGAGAAATGCTTAAAACCATGAAGCAGCATAGTGGGATAAGCTCTAAAATCTTCTTTTTAAAAAATGCCTTTCCCCAGCCGAACCAATTATACTTAACCAATAATAACTTATATGAATAGCAACAAATTATTGAATTACGTTTTGTCTGTAATTATCGATGTAACCTATTTTTTTCTAATTTATTAGGTTAAATAATATCAATAGTACCTATTGCTTATTAAAGTGACTAAAATTGAATTAACGCAGCTTACAAAATAATTTTATTAATAACCATCGAATCTAGATTAATTCAAGACATACCTTAAAGCTGACTGTATTTCGTCTCTAATATCGGATTCTAGTTCTCAACTTGTATACTGATAGGTACCAAACCTAACTAAGTTTAATAAATAAACAGGGACAAAAAATATATAACTATTAAGACATAATAACGATAAAGATTAACATATTTATTTAAATCATTATAAATCTTTTCTTCCTATAATATAAAGTAGATTTAATATTTTGCTATTTTCGTTATTCGTTTTATTTCAATTTTTTTGTACTTTTTTCTTAAAAAAGCGTTCGAAAAGTAATGCCACAGATAGATACGTCACACATGTGTCAATCAGACCCTTTCAAAAATTAGTGTAGTAGGTACATTTTTAAATGAATTACATGCTAATTTACTTGATTTTTTAAAATGCTGTTACTACCGAAAATAAATACATAAGAAAAACACATTAGTAACAGTCTGTTGATTTTTTATCATAGTGTGTAACTTTCTACATTTATTAGCAACTGTTATTTTACGTTTTTTTTTTTTTTTTAAATATACTGATATAGAATGATTATTGTATTGAAATTATTGTATTGTATATTTCACAATCATACAAAAAAAAAATTAAATAAGAAATTTAAAAAATGATGCCGACTAATAATGAAATACTATAATGGATAAGTCAGAGTAAAATTATAAATTATTTAAGATAAAAAAAATACCCTGCTAACGTTGATTGATAAGAAGTTAAGTCTAATAATACTAAGTATTAATAATTTAATTAAGAATAGATATTACAATTTAAATACACAATGAAGCGAAACCATACAAAAAAATTATAATGGATGCCAGTCTGTGAAAATAGAATGCTTAATTAAAAAAAAAAACTACTAAATGAGCGAAAGAGAAAAGTATGTAAGAGATTTACTTTCTAATTTCTATATAATAGCTAGTAACGGTTTATTCTTAGAACTACTAAATTAAATATTGTTGATGAGCCTGTTCTTCGTTTTTTAGATAAAATGTTGCTCACTTCACAACTTTAATAAAAGATTGAACAAATTTTAAATAGAGCGAGACGCAATAATTATTACTAAAATATAAATTAGGTTGTTCAAATGCAATCAAGTTGTTATTGTTGCAATTGTTTTAAATAAGTGGTAAATTAAATTAGTGTTTATCAATCAATCTTCGAACGTTGCAGTCGATTACAAACGTTCGGTCACTATAACCAATTACCTCGAATGATCATGCAATCCTGGGTCGGCATAATAAAACCTTATATATATATGTATATAATAAATACCTTATAAACTGATTGTAACTTTGAAAAACACTAAATAGTTTTTTTTTCGTTTTTAAAATAAATTTCTATAACATAAATATAATAAAACACTTATTTGATCTTTGAAACACAAATAGTATATTTACCGTTTCAGTTCAGGGTCCGATAGAGTATCACGCTCGTTCGCCCTAATGACATAACATTTAGCATACTTGGTGCACGTTCAAATAGGCAATTGAGGTCGTAAAGGATACTTACATGACGCGATGTAAATAAAATGTAGGAAGCACAGTGAGATAAAAGTCATAATTTTAACAAATATTTACATAATTACATTATAATATTTCAGTATGAACGTAATTTTTAATACATCTAACCGAAATTAAAATAAGTTGTAATATTTATTAAGAGTAATCTGGTAAACATAACATCTGCATACAATAGGGTACGACAATAAAATTAACGAACTTTTACTTTTTAATCTGGTAGGTTAAGCTATACGATATAAAATGATTTTAAGGAAAAAACTTGAATTCTTCATAATACACGTCATGTGTTATTTAATATATGTATAATTATTTACGTCGTTTTGCAATATTCAAAATTTCAATTATAATATATAAAAAAATTGCACGAGTTGTTTTTCTTGCTCAACAGAGTAAAGCAAGAAATATTATAATGCAAAAGTTTGTGTGACCCGACAATACCGGCGCAGAATGAACGTCTCGACTTTCCGCAACATGAATGCTACTGAGAATTTCTTGATAAATATTGTATAAAATTTTTATTAGCAGAAGCAGGACAGCTCCTTCCAGCAAAAAAGTTTTGTTCAAAACCACCAATAGTATTTAAGAAAAAACATATACGTAATTTAAAATGATACATAACTATAATTTAAAAACTAAAAACATGATTATAAACCTTCTGGTATCAAGCGGAATATTTCATAGACAAGGATACTTTAATAATAATAAAACACAAAATAAAAAATCCAATAAGGATCATAATTTATTTATAAAATGATATATACACTTTACAATTGACCAAAGGACATTTAGCGGGACGGGGTATTCGTAGAATTCAATCCCAATGCATTCCATTTAAAATGATCAACTAGCAGTTCTTTAAAAAATAATTAACTATCAATTTATTTATAACAATAAATCTGCTAAATACTAGATCTTCATTTAAAATAATACTATAATATAGCATTGAGTAGGATTCTAGAATACTCGGTCACACTAAATATCGCATTCGATGATGCATAAAAGCATCCTAGATGTTTCTCATTGGTAATTATGATAAAATCTATTATTTACAAATACTATTTACACCCTCTGAACTCAATCTCACACAATCACTTATGTAAAACATGAAATTCTTAGAATTCATATTGCTTTACGATTTATTTCGAATACGAGTGAATAATTTTAAAAAAAAATGCCTACAACTGTGAAAATGAAATGCCCGCATCGTACTTTTGATGATCCGTTGTAGATACCACTAAAACTTATTGATACCAGTGGTCTCTATTAGTCATTAAAGATACGTAATAACGGCTTACTAATAAACATTGCTTAGCGGCGGCTGTTTAGTTAAGCACTGATTCTCTCTTTCTTTCATTATTGATTTGACATTCGAAAGAAGACAACATTGTTTAACAATATCTCGCTATACAACATTTATAAGTAATGGACTTGGTTGAATCAGTTACTTTCAATGCAAATTTAAATGCCTTTAAATCATTAACAGATTATAAATAATTAATGCCATGAGCGAAAAATGTCAATTTCATCGTTCAATAAAACCTTATTTCATTTAGAACTAATTTTTAACTAGTACTTTTATCACAACAACATGAATGCACTTTTCAAGTGTAAATATTTTTATTTATTATTGCATTCATGGCAAATTAGAATAAATCGTTTTAACATTTGAGTTAATTTTAAGTGAATAACGGCCTTGCATTTACATAGAAGTAATTTCACAGCCTTGACGAGGCGAATGTTTTACGACGAAAATTTCAAAATACAATCTAGGATGTAGACTTCGAAATGATATTTGGCAGTGCCTTATTCACATATATTTTATTTGATAACTATTACATTGAATAATAAAACACGGCATAACATCTATTGACAGTAAAGAAACATGTGACCGATTCGTTTCGAGTTCACTTATTCACAACACCACTAACTATGATTATTCGTATTTCCATACGTTGAATTAATCCTTTTCAAGTTAACTGAGGCACTGTTTCCGTTTTTTTCTAGTCCTGCTAAAAAGTCTTCTAGAAGTTGAGCGAGCGTTTTCCTTTTAAACCGTAACGACTCGCTTATAACGTCACGTATAACTTCTTTCTTCACATCGACACTTCCTTTTAATTGTTTTAAGTATTCGAACAGCTTCGTGAAATCTGAAACAAATGTAATATTTAAAAATTGATGCATTTATAAAAAATAAAAAAAATTGCAATATATTCATACTCGTAAATGCAAAAAAATTATCACTGCGAATCGCCTCGGGTGAATATGGTCAGTGACTTGTTAAGTATGAGCACCGAATTTAGAGCATTTAGTAGATTCGGACAAAATAGCCTGGGACAAACGGATCCACCGACGAGTGGTATTACAATAGTTCCGTTTTTTTCATATCATATACGATACACTATTAATACAAAATTTATTAAGACTAGAGTTTACAAAAGCTTATAGCTTTTAGACTTTTATCATCATAATATATACAACAGTGACAGCCTGTTAATGTTCCACTGCTGGACTAAGTCCTCTTCTCCCTTTTGAGAAGGTTTGGAGCTTATTCCACCACGCTGCTCCATTGCGGGCTGGTAGAATACATATGTGGCATAATTTCAATGAAATTAGACACATGCAGGTTTCCTCACGATGTTTTCCTTCACCGTCAAGCACGAGATGAATTATAAACACAAATCTATATTAATATTATAAATGCGAAAGTAACTGTCTGTTATCTTTTCACGGCTAATCTTGAACCCCAAGGAAAGACATAGGCTAGTTATTTACATAATACCTGGCGCCGGCCCCCTAACACGCGTCCTAAAGCTTGCAAAAACTAGATTAAAAATATATGACGTTGTTTTAAGGTGAGAAAAGCGATAACCTGTTACGTGTAATGAGTCAATAAACTCAACGGTTTTACACTAGTAATGTAAAGTCGGAAGTTAAATTTTTACAGTTTGAGCTATTTATCCTCTATTTATGCAGTATGTTAATTAGAACGATTAATAAGAAAAAAATATTCCTCAAAAACAGGAATTGCTATTATTCTTTTATATATATATCCAAGATGCTTTTGCACAAAGCTACTATTTAAATAAACCTTGTTCTTATCTACATTGACATACTTTACAGGACATTCTCACATTTAATAATAGTTTAGAAAACCATCACAACCCAAGTTCGGAACCGGTTTTACCACTTAAATATACTCAAACGCTTAATTTGTGTTTATAATTTTAAATATTAATAAAGAGGAAGGAAAACATCGTTAACCAGCTTGTTTCAAATGCTATTCTACCACACATATACCATTAAACCTGCAATGGCACAAAATGGAATTTGAAAAAAATTTGTCAGCCGATGGATTATCGTGTATTTATTTATAATTTGCTAAATAACAAAGTCGAGATGGCCCAGTAGTTAGAACGCGTGAATCTTAACCGATGATCGTGGGTTCACGCGTAAGCATAGCACCCGGGTAAGCATGACTGAATTCTCATATGCTTAATTTGTCTTTATAACTCATCTCGTGCTTGACGATGAAGGAAAACATCGTAAGGAAACATGTCTAATTTCACTGATATTCTGCCACATGTGTATTCCACCCGTCCGCATTGGAGCAACGTGGTGGAATAAGCTCCAACCCTTCTCCTAAAAAAAGGAGAGGAGGCCCTAGCCCAGCAGTGGGACATTCACAGACTGTTACTTACTGTAAGTAACAAATGCAAAAAACTTACCTTTTCCAGGCCTTCGGACAGCTCGATAGACCTCGGAACGAACTTCGAGATTATGTTTCTTTATCTCAGCTAGCTCTTTACGGGAAGGCTGAGGCGGCAGTATGATAGGCGGCTCCTGTCTCTCGCTCTGTAAACATTTATACGCCCATTAATTACTGAATATTAACTATTAGTAGAACTATGTAAGGTGAATTTAGGATCCACTGAGTCACCAATATTGTGAAGTTAAAGTTTACACCGATAGCTTATTGTTTTTAAAAATAGTTAACACACATTTGAAAAGAAAGATACTATACAATATTTTTGAATATTTTCTGGAATCTCATAAAAATATTCATAGTTTACTCGTTCCATATTATTTTGCAGCCAATTCAAATGACAATTGTCAAGATGAACGATTTTGAACTTGATTTTAGATGACATCACTGGTCTAGATCTAAAATAGTAAACTCCAGAGGAAATCCATGGTCCTATAAAGCCTAACATTAACAGGATCAGAATTATTCAGTACTCAATTACAACTTACAAGGTATGAAGAGTATGGTTCCATACTTAATAGTCTAATAGCAAATGTATTACATACTCAGCCGGGGCATTACATCATTAATAAAAAATAAATGTAGGTCAATGAATAACAAAAAAAAAATTGTTTAAAGATATCGCGACACTGATTTATTGAAATCAATTTAAGTCGAACACTATTTAAAACAGGAAACAAGCTATTCCAGTAATTAATAGGCCTATATCTTTACTTCCGTCATTAAATAAAATATCTTGTGAATTATCTAAAGCACTAAATTGTGTGTCATATAAAACATTTTTATATAAACTTAAGCATTACGGTATTATAGGAAGAGCTCTTAATAATATCGCTTCATACATATATCCCATTCCAATAGAACACAGGAGTAAAGATAAAAACCTACGATTTACACATTCCATAGGATTTGCAGATAGATATTCTACCGCAAAACAGCAATACTTGATATTGTTGTGTTCCGGTTTGAAGGGTGAGTGAGCCAGTGTAATTACAGGCACAAGGGACATAAAATCTTAGTTCCCAAGGTTGGTGGCGCATTGGATATGTAAGCGATGGTTGACATTTCTTACAATGCCAATGTCTAAGAGCGTTGGTGACCACTTACCATCAGGTGGCCCATATGCTCGTCCGCCTTCCTATTCTATAAAAAAAAAAAAAAAGATCTGCAGTATTATGTACTACAACAAGTTTACAATAAATATATTTATGAGACAACACTTGTATTCACTTTAATTTTACTTCCAAAGTTCCGATAACAACAATCCATAATGAATACCATACATTATTCAAGATCTCGACCAATGATATTGCATCAATTCAATGTCAAAAAATGCCTTTAGTCCTCTTGTGGTTGAAATAGAACTTTAAGTCAATGAATTCAACATGTTTTTATATAGATAGTCTTTTGCTATTTGGTTTTGAATGCAAAAAAAAAACTAAACCAAAAACTTTTTGTAGTACATCATTTAGCAGAGATGGAAGATGTAAATCTAAAGTTTGTTTATATTTACTTCTTCTGTCATTGAAATATTTATTATTTCATATGTTAGTATTATCAAATAAAAAATATTATGATTCGCTTCGGCAATTTATGGACATTTGATCATCAAACGAAAATTATTCCTGGGTTGGTGATATAAAAGACTAGCCATTTAGAAAGTTGATATAGAGATAGGATTTATAAAAAAAAAATTATACACAAAACCTGCATGTTCTACATGAAATTCTGCCAAAATGCCTTTTGTGATGTGATGACACATTTAACTTGGTGCTAAAACTTTGTGCAAGCTAAAGGTACCACCCAATCATCAGATATTCTACTGCAAAACAGCAATACTTAGCATTGTTGTGTTGAAGTGAAAAGTTGAAGTGAGCCAGTTTAACTAAAGGCATAATTGACATAATATCTTAGTCCCCGAGATTAGTCGCGCATTGGCGACGTAAGGGATGGATATTTTTTTTTACAATGGCAATATCAATGGGCGGCGGTGACAATTTACCATCAGGTGGCCCATTCGCTCGGCCGTCAACCTTTTTTATATAAAAAAAACAAGTACACTGGAGCGTCGATATGGAGTGGCTCACCTTCCGTTTCCGCTTCCTCGCGCGCGATATGAAGTTGTTCTCGGCCGCGATGCCCTGTATGATGGCGTTGATCTGCAGCTCCTGCGAGTCGTGCGGCACCGCGGCCTCGGCCGGCGGCGACGGCGAGCGCGACAACTTGCTGCCCATCGTCGTATACGCGTCTGGAATGGTCGAATGCGACAAGTAAACAATGTTGTCTTCTCGTGGTCGAGACTAACTTGTTCTATTCATTTTTATATTTATAAAAAACTTTATTTGGTATGTAAATAAATATTCTTTGGTTTGTTAGTTATATCACACAGAAATATATGTATATAAATATTAACACAGCAAATTATTTAAATAATTCGGATGATATTATTACTAATTAGATGCTACCCAGCTGATTGGAATGGAAAAGGACTCTTCGAGAAATACTAGTAAACCTCTGAAATATAGTAATACATTAATTTAGCCCATTTAGACGATTCATATACATTACATATTGTAATAAGTGACACTAAAACTAAAAACTTGTGAATTATACTTGTTGCTGTTTTAAGACACATACATCGAGCATAATCGTACCTTATTTTGTTTTTTATTTTTAAGGCACACATATCTTTTCACACTGTTTCAATGTGCCATAGATTTAAGAAAAAATACAAGTATCAGAATTGTGTGAAAATGCACAAAACGAGAGGATGTGATATTAAAAAACTGAGTTTATGTAATTAAGTTAAAATCTTTGTGTATATGTAATTAAGTTATTGTAAAAGAAAATTATCAGCGCACTACATATTTTATGTGTTCATGCCATATTATTAGAGGTTAGGCTTGTTATGTGTATCATAGCCTAAACCATCGAGACTTATAACACATTTTTGAATTTATTTACCTCCATTAAGAAACGGTTTGATAACGGGCGGCAGGTTAGTGGGTGCAGCGGGCTGCGGGGACAACGGCGGTGACGGACCTTCTGTTTCCACATTTGGAGGTTCCTGAAAAATGGTTTACAATTTATAACTCCACGAGTATCAAACAAGTACCAATACTATTAAATAAGTTAATGTTTAAATTTCGTAATTTATTCTTAATACATTGTTTTTTACGATTGTATTACGAAGAGAAGCGATTAATCCATTTATATTTAAACAAAGTCTACTACCTACGAATTTATCGTTTATAGTGGCAGATCTATGTTGTATTCAGGATTTTAATTATTGGATTGTTATGTAGGCTTTTCATAATCATCAAAACGTGTCACGCTGAAAACGCTCTAATATACACATTTTGAAATAGTCTGGGTAGTATACCTCGGGCGGTCGGCCGGACGGCAAGTCGGTCGGCACGGGCGCTAGCGGCGATGACGGGCGGCGCGCACTGACGGGCGACAATGGAGACAGCGGCGACAGCGGAGACAGCGGGGACAGCGCGGCGGGCGGCGCGGCGGGCGGCGCGGCGGGCGCGGGCGGCGCGGCGGGCGGCGGCGGCGGCGGCGGCGACGCGGGCGCGGACGGCCGGCGCGCCACCACGTGCTGCGGCAGCGGGCCCGCCTTGCGCTTGGGCGGCGCGGCGCGAGGGCTCTCGGAGCCTCGCTTGCCACCGACGCCCCCGCCGCCGCTGTTTCGTACCGCTCCCATCGGATCTATGTCCGCTTCGTCGACCATCATTCTCTGCAAAGAAATGTTTTTGTAAATTAAGGGTACTTTTTTTCTTTTAATAGTACGTTATTATATAGTTTCATATTAATCATTGGATTAAAAATATACTAAGAGATTAATTTCATTGCTCATAGACAAATTTTAATAAATTATGGTTTTATAATTACTAATAAAATATTCAACATTAATTTAAGTATATATACATAGCAGGAATTTTTTTTTACTATAATTTGTCTCTAAAGTTAGATTTTGATTTATTATATTGTAGAATAATTTGTGTTTTTTAAATATTTTCTTTTTATTTAACCCTACCTTATCGATCTTAAACGGGTTGCCGAACATGTGCTGCCGGACAGGTTGCGACTCGATCTCTCGCAGCTGAGGAGTCATCCTCTTGAGGTACTCCTGGTAGTTACCCATCTGCGCGACCGGCATCGAGTGCACGCTGTCCTCGTCCACGAGCCGCGTGTGCGCGAGCGATGGCTGCAAGAAGTTCGCGCGCATTCGGACCACCTGAAAAAACGTCATGATTTATTCATAAATTATGAACAAAAGAAATTTTGTAATTACACATAAACCAATTAATTCGCAATTAAAATTTAGAGTAGTTATCTTAACTTAAACCAAAACAAAGTTTTGGATCCTCAGTATAAGGCCCCAATTTCAATGTCACATTGTCCTGTGCTTTTTACATGAATATAAGATGAATGATTACAAATTAGTAAATCCGAAATTACTTCCCATATTTAAAAAAAATGTTTAATTGATTGTACAACATGTTTGACACAAGATAATACATACTGTGCCTTTATTTATACTAGCCTATGTCTTAGTTTCACCCATGTTAAGTTTTGATGTGTATGAGTCGTTAGTGGGAACTTTCTCAGTAAACAAAGAACAACAAACTGTGTAATGCAGAATTCTTTTTTTCAAATGGGCCTTGTAGTTTTTAGAGATTAATACGATAAATTCTTCTGTTTTATCATAATATGTATCAGAGGCAGAAATTTTCGAATTATTGGAATTCGTCAGAAAGGCCAATTTGGCCATACATCTCGATCATACATTTTTTTTTAAAGAAACTTTATTCTAATGAAATAGTCATAACTAAATTACCTGATCTAATAAATCCCGTCGCTGTATATCAAATGGATTTCTGTATGTGTGCGTTTGAGTCTTATGTCTGCCACGTGACAAGCCAACGACGAATCCGCCGAACTCGTTCAGCTGATCCCTTAGAGCGGTGAACTTGTCTTGCAAACAA